>NC_042968.1:90175019-90196489 GCF_901001165.1 Salmo trutta | reverse complement strand
CTCTCTCTCTCTCTCTCTCTCTCTCTCTCTCTCTCTCTCTCACACACACCTTCCTTTCACACTCCACCTCACACACACTCTCTCTCCCCAGTCCTCTCCCAACAACATGTGTAGATACAGTAGCAAGAAAAAGCATGTGAACCCTTTGGAATTACCTGGATTTCTGCATAAATTGGTCATCAAATTTGATCTGATCTTCATCTAAGTCACAACAACAGACAAACACAGTGTGCTTAATCTAATAACACACAAATTATTGTATTTTTCTTGTCGATATTGAATACACCATATTTATTTTAACCTTTATTTAACTAGGCAAGTTAGTTAAGAATAAATTCTTGTTTTCAATGATGGCCTAGGAACAGTGGGTTAACTGCCTTGTTCAGGGGCAGAACGACAGATTTTTACCTTGTCAGATCAGGAATTCGATCTTGCAACCTTTCGGATACTAGTCCAACACTCTAACCACTAGGCTACCTGCCACCTCTACACTCTAACCACTAGACTACCTGCCACCTCTACACTCTAACCACTAGGCTACCTGCCGCCTCTACACTCTAACCACTAGGCTACCTGCCACCTCTACACTCTAACCACTAGACTACCTGCCACCTCTACACTCTAACCACTAGGCTACCTGCCACCTCTACACTCTAACCACTAGGCTACCTGCCGCCTCTACACTCTAACCAATAGGCTACCTGCCACCTCTACACTCTAACCACTAGGCTACCTGCCGCCTCTACACTCTAACCACTAGGCTACCTGCCACCTCTACACTCTAACCACTAGGCTACCTGCCACCTCTACACTCTAACCACTAGGCTACACTGCCACCTCTACACTCTAACCACTAGGCTACCTGCCACCTCTACACTCTAACCACTAGGCTACCTGCCGCCTCTACACTCTAACCACTAGGCTACCTGCCACCTCTACACTCTAACCACTAGACTACCTGCCACCTCTACACTCTAACCACTAGACTACCTGCCACCTCTACACTCTAACCACTAGGGTACCTGCCGCCTCTACACTCTAACCACTAGGCTACCTGCCGCCTCTACACTCTAACCACTAGGCTACCTACCACCTCTACACTCTAACCACTAGGCTACCTGCCACCTCTACACTCTAACCACTAGGCTACCTGCCACCTCCACACTCTAACCACTAGACTACCTGCCACCTCTACACTCTAACCACTAGACTACCTGCCACCTCTACACTCTAACCACTAGGCTACCTGCCGCTTCTACACTCTAACCACTAGGCTACCTGCTGCCCCTACAGTCTAACCACTAGGCTACCTGCCGCCTCTACACTCTAACCACTAGGCTACACTGCCACCTCTACACTCTAACCACTAGGCTACACTGCCGCCTCTACACTCTAACCACTAGACTACCTGCCACCTCTACACTCTAACCACTAGGGTACCTGCCGCCTCTACACTCTAACCACTAGGCTACCTGCCACCTCTACACTCTAACCACTAGGCTACCTGCCGCCTCTACACTCTAACCACTAGGCTACACTGCCACCTCTACACTCTAACCACTAGGCTACCTACCACCTCTACACTCTAACCACTAGGCTACCTGCCACCTCTACACTCTAACCACTAGGGTACCTGCCGCCTCTACACTCTAACCACTAGGCTACCTGCCACCTCTACACTCTAACCACTAGGCTACCTGCCACCTCTACACTCTAACCACTAGGCTACACTGCCACCTCTACACTCTAACCACTAGGCTACCTACCACCTCTACACTCTAACCACTAGGCTACCTGCCGCCTCTACACTCTAACCACTAGGCTACACTGCCACCTCTACACTCTAACCACTAGGCTACCTACCACCTCTACACTCTAACCACTAGGCTACCTACCACCTCTACACTCTAACCACTAGGCTACCTGCCGCTTCTACACTCTAACCACTAGGCTACCTGCCACCTCTACACTCTAACCACTAGGCTACCTGCCACCTCTACACTCTAACCACTAGGCTACCTGCCGCTTCTACACTCTAACCACTAGGCTACCTGCCACCCCTACACTCTAACCACTAGGCTACCTGCCACCCCTACACTCTAACCACTAGGCTACCTGCCGCTTCTACACTCTAACCACTAGGCTACCTGCCACCCCTACACTCTAACCACTAGGCTACCTGCCGCCTCTACACTCTAACCACTAGGCTACCTGCCTCCTCTACACTCTAACCACTAGGCTACCTGCCACCTCTACACTCTAACCACTAGACTACCTGCCACCCCTACACTCTAACCACTAGGCTACCTGCCGCTTCTACACTCTAACCACTAGGCTACCTGCCACCCCTACACTCTAACCACTAGGCTACCTGCCGCTTCTACACTCTAACCACTAGGCTACCTGCCACCTCTACACTCTAACCACTAGGCTACCTGCCACCTCTACACTCTAACCACTAGGCTACCTACCACCCCTACACTCTAACCACTAGGGTACCTGCCGCCTCTACACTCTAACCACTAGGCTACCTGCCACCTCTACACTCTAACCACTAGGCTACCTACCACCTCTACACTCTAACCACTAGGCTACCTACCACCTCTACACTCTAACCACTAGGCTACCTACCACCTCTACACTCTAACCACTAGGCTACCTGCCGCTTCTACACTCTAACCACTAGGCTACCTACCACCTCTACACTCTAACCACTAGGCTACCTACCACCTCTACACTCTAACCACTAGGCTACCTGCCACCTCTACACTCTAACCACTAGGCTACCTGCCACCTCTACACTCTAACCACTAGGCTACCTACCACCTCTACACTCTAACCACTAGGCTACCTACCACCTCTACACTCTAACCACTAGGCTACCTGCCACCTCTACACTCTAACCACTAGGCTACCTGCCACCTCTACACTCTAACCACTAGGCTACCTACCACCCCTACACTCTAACCACTAGGCTACCTGCCACCTCTACACTCTAACCACTAGGCTACCTGCCACCTCTACACTCTAACCACTAGGCTACCTACCACCTCTACACTCTAACCACTAGGCTACCTGCCACCTCTACACTCTAACCACTAGGCTACCTGCCACCTCTACACTCTAACCACTAGGCTACCTACCACCCCTACACTCTAACCACTAGACTACATGTCGCCCCAAACATTCACAGTGTAGGTTGGAAAAAGTATGTGAACCCCTGGGCTAATGATTTCTCCAAAAGCTAATTGGAGTCAGGAGTCAGCTAACCTGGAGTCCAATCAATGAGACGAGATTGGAGATGTTGGTTAGAGCTGCCTTGCCCTATAAAAAACATTCACAAAAATGTGAGTTTGCTACTCACAAGAAGCATTGCCTGATCTGAACCATGCCTCGAACAAAAGAGATCCCAGAAGACCTTAGATTATGAATTATTAACTTGTTACAAAGGTATCTCTAAAAGCCTTGTTGTTCGTCAGTCCATGGTAAGACAAATTGTCTATAAATGGAGAAATTTCACTGTTGCTACTCTCCCGAGGAGTGGCCGTCCTGCAAAGATGAGCACAGCGCAGAATGCACAATGAAGTTAAGAAGAATCCTAGTGTGTCAGCTAAATACTTACAGAAATCTCTGGAACAAGCTAACATCTCTGTTGATGAGTCTACGATACGTAAAACACTAAACAAGAATGGTCTTCATGGGAGGACACCACGGAAGAAGCCACTGCTGTCCAAAAAAAACATTGTTGCACATCCGAAGTTTGCAAAAGTGCACCTGGATGTTCCACAGCGCTACTGGCAAAATATTCTGTGGACAGATGAAACTACAGTTGAGTTGTTTGGAAGGAAGACACAACACTATGTGTGGAGAGAAAAGGTACACCACACCAACATCAAAACCTCATCCCAACTCTAAAGTATGGTGGAGGGAGCATCATGGTTTGGGGCTGCTTTGCTGTCTCAGTGTAACGATCGTCAACAGGAGTAGACCAAGGTGCAGTGTGGTATGTGTTCATCTTGAGATTTATTTTAACTTTGAACACAAACAAAATAATGAACAATGGAAAACGACCGTAACATCTTGCAGGCTTGACACAGCAGTACAAAAACAAGATCCCACAACTACAGGTGGGGGGAAAGGCTGCCTAAGTATGATTCCTAATCAGAGACAACGATAGACAGCTGCCTCTGATTAGGAACCATAAATGAACAACCGAATGGCTTCAACAGAAGAAAATATGCCTTCTGGAGTGGCCTCAACCCGATTGAGATGCTGTGGCATGACCTCAGGAGAGCAGTTCACACCAGATATCCCAAGAATATTGCTGAACTGAAACGGTTTTGTAAAGAGGAATGGTCCAAAATTCCTCCTGACCATTGTGCAGCTCTGATCTGCAACTACAGAAAACGTTTGGTTGAGGTTATTGCTGCCAAAGGAGGGTCAACCAGTTATTAAATCCAAGGGTTCACATACTTTTCCTACCTTGCACTGTGAATGTTTACACGGTGTGTTCAATAAAGACATGAAAACGTATAATTGTTTGTGTTGTATTAGTTTAAGCAGACTGTGTTTGTCTATTGTTGTGACCTAGATGAAGATCAGATCAAATGTTATGACCAATTTATGCAGAAATCCAGGTAATTCCAAAGGGTTCACATATTTCTTCTTGCTACTATATTAACTGTTCGTCTTTACAACAACTACTGCTGCTAACTCAGTTTTAGAACTCTTCCTCTTTACTTAAATTAATTCTCTGTCTCTGAAGGTCTCTCGCTCTATTCCCCTCTCCTTCACCTCTCTCTGCCATACAAACCTTCTCTCTCCCTCTCTTTCCTCCAAGATGCAGATGTACCTTCACCCTTTTCACATTACTCCTTCAATTACTGAACCAACTATTTTTTTCTCCTTCCCAGGTGCTACCCTCCGTCCCTTTAACCATCTCTCATCTCTTTAACCATCCCTTTAACCATCCCTTTAACCATCCCTCCGTCCCTTTAACCATCTCTCATCCCTTTAACCATCCCTTTAACCATCCCTTTAACCATCCCTTTAACCATCCCTCCATCCTTTAACCATCCCTCCATCCTTTAACCATCCCTTTAACCATCCCTTTAACCATCCCTTTAACCATCCCTCCATCCTTTAACCATCCCTCCGTCCCTTTAACCATCTCTCATCCCTTTAACCATCCCTTTAACCATCCCTTTAACCATCCCTTTAAACCATCCCTCCATCCTTTAACCATCCCTCCATCCTTTAACCATCCCTCCATCCCTTTAACCATCCCTTTAACCATCCCTTTAACCATCTCTCCATCCCTTTAACCATCCCTCCATCCCCTTTAACCATCCCTCCATCCCTTTAACCATCCCTTTAACCATCCCTTTAACCATCCCTCCATCCCTTTAACCATCCCTCCATCCTTTAACCATCCCTTTAACCATCCCTTTAACCATCCCTCCATCCCTTTAACCATCCCTCCATCCCTTTAACCATCTCTCATCCCTTTAACCATCTCTCCGTCCCTTTAACCATCCCTTTAACCATCCCTTTAACCATCCCTTTAACCATCCCTTTAACCATCCCTTTAACCATCCCTTTAACCATTTATCCATCCCTTTAACCATCCCTCCATCCCTTTAACCATCCCTCAATCCTTTAGCTATCTCTCCATCCCTCCATCCCTTTAAAACTTCTTCGGGACAGGTGTCCCTTCCACGGGACGGTTGAGCTAACGTAGGCTAATGTGATGAGCATGAGGTTGTAAGTAACAAGAGAATTTCCCAGGACATAGACATATCTGATATTGGCAGAAAGCTTAAATTGTTGTTTATCTAACTGCACTGTCCAATTTACAGTAGCTATTACAGTGAAATAATACCATACTATTGTTTGAGGAGAGTGCACAATTTTGAACATGAAAAGTTATTCAACAAATTAGGCACATTTGGGCAGTCTTGATACAACATTTCAAATAGAAATGCAATGGTTCATTGGATCAGTCAAAAACTTTGCACATACACTGATGCCATCTAGTGGCCAAAATCTAAATTGCACGTGGGCTGGAATAATACATTATGCCCTTTCTCTTGCATTTCAAAGATGATGGTACAAAAAATACAAAATAATGTTTTTTTTCTTTGTATTATCTTCTACCAGATCTATTGTGTTATATTCTACTACATTCCTTTCACATTTCCATAAACTTCAAAGTGTTTCCTTTTAAATGGAACCAAGAATATGCATATCCTTGCTTCAAGGCCTGAGCTACAGGCAGTTAGATTTGGGTATGTTATTTTAAGCAAAAATTGAAAAAAGGGGCTAATACTTCAGAGGTTTTAACCATCTCTCCATCCTTTAACCATCCCTCCATCCTTTAACCATCCCTTTAACCATCCCTTTAACCATCCCTTTAACCATCCCTTTAACCATCCCTTTAACCATCCCTTTAAATCAAATCAAATGTATTTATAAATCCCTTCTTACATCAGCTGATATATCAAAGTGCTGTACAGAAACCCAGCCTAAAACCCCAAACAGCAAGCAATGCAGGTGTAGAGGCACAGTGACTAGGAAAAGCTCCCTAGAAAGGCCAAAATCCATTTAACCATCCCTCCATCCTTTAACCATCCCTTTAACCATCCCTTTAACCATCCCTTTAACCATCCCTTTAACCATCCCTCCATCCTTTAACCATCCCTCCATCCTTTAACCATCCCTCCATCCTTTAACCATCCCTTTAACCATCCCTCCATCCCTTTAACCATCCCTCCATCCCTTTAACCATCCCTCCATCCTTTAACCATCCCTCCCTCCTTTAACCATCCCTCCATCCCTTTAACCATCCCTCCATCCCTTTAACCATCCCTCCATCCCTTTAACCATCCCTCCATCCCTTAACCATCCCTCCATCCCTTTAACCATCCCTTTAACCATCCCTTTAACCATCCCTTTAACCATCCCTCCATCCCTTTAACCATCCCTCCATCCCTTTAACCATCCCTCCATCCCTTTAACCATCCCTCCATCCTTTAACCATCCCTCCATCCCTTTAACCATCCCTTTAACCATCTCTCCATCCTTTAACCATCCCTCCATCCATTTAACCATCCCTCCATCCCTTAACCATCCCTCCATCCCTTTAACCATCCCTTTAACCATCCCTCCATCCTTTAACCATCCCTTTAACCATCCCTTTAACCATCCCTTTAACCATCCCTCCATCCTTTAACCATCCCTCCATCCCTTTAACCATCCTTCCATCCTTTAACCATCCCTCCATCCTTTAACCATCCCTTTAACCATCCCTCCATCCCTTTAACCATCCCTCCATCCCTTTAACCATCCCTCCATCCCTTTAACCATCCCTCCATCCTTTAACCATCCCTCCATCCCTTTAACCATCCCTCCATCCCTTTAACCATCCCTCCATCCCTTTAACCATCCCTCCATCCCTTTAACCATCCCTCCATCCCTTTAACCATCCCTTTAACCATCCCTTTAACCATCCCTTTAACCATCCCTCCATCCCTTTAACCATCCCTCCATCCTTTAACCATCCCTCCATCCCTTTAACCATCCCTCCATCCTTTAACCATCCCTCCATCCCTTTAACCATCCCTTTAACCATCTCTCCATCCTTTAACCCATCCCTCCATCCATTTAACCATCCCTCCATCCCTTTAACCATCCCTCCATCCCTTTAACCATCCCTTTAACCATCCCTCCATCCTTTAACCATCCCTTTAACCATCCCTTTAACCATCCCTTTAACCATCCCTCCATCCTTTAACCATCCCTCCATCCTTTAACCATCCTTCCATCCCTTTAACCATCCCTCCATCCTTTAACCATTGCTTTCTTTCTCTCTCTCGCTCTCTGTCTCTCTCTCTCTGTAGAATATATAAGTAGAGCCAGCCACAGTGGACTGCAGTGATTCTGAGCCTTCAGGTTCAGCACCATGGCCATCTGCAGTTAGGCAACAGTCTGGAGAACACACACACACACACGCACACGCACGCACGCACGCACGCACGCACGCACACACACACACACACACACACACACACACACACACACACACACACACACACACACACTGTCACCTGTCTGGAGAACTGAAAAGAATTGTAGAGGAACTCAGCCAGAACAACGAGTCGATGAGAGATGAGGGCCTAAATAAACCTGAGATCTGACAGGCAGACAGAAATAGCCGAGCCAAATTAGCGATGGGTGTGATGGGTGTTGTCACCTGCTGATGCAGATGAGCCGTGGGCGAGATGAAGACCGGCTGTGAAAACTAATCACGGTTCTGTCACTGTAAACCCTGAGAGGAGGTCTGTGTGTGTGTAGTGTGTTCTCACTTTTTCTCTGTGTGTGTGTATGTGTGTATGTTTGTGTGTGTGTGTGTGTGTGTGTCTGCGTGAGTGCATGTGTGCATATATGTGTGCAGCAACTCGCATTCCCCGCTCAACTGAGGATCTGCTTTTTTCAGCCATCTATTTCCTGTGTTTGAGGCAAAATCTACTTGTCACTTAAATCTCGCTGGATTGATAACCTTCATTTTACCCCTGTGACTCTTTAACACTCTAACTTGAGCCTGTCGTTTTTTCCCGTTAACGCTACGACCGTGGAAATGTTTGTAATTACCTGTCAAACACACCCCGGTAATGTCTGAAATGGGCTCGATGGAATACATCGTCTTTCTGTTGCGTCTATCTGAACACTAAAGCTCTGCACATCTCCACACAGTACCAAGACTGTCCTAAAGCTCTGCACATCTCCACACAGTACCAAGACTGTCCTAAAGCTCTGCACATCTCCACACAGTACCAAGACTGTCCTAAAGCTCTGCACATCTCCACACAGAACCAAGACTGTCCTAAAGCTCTGCACATCTCCACACAGTACCAAGACTGTCCTAAAGCTCTGCACATCTCCACACAGTACCAAGACTGTCCTAAAGCTCTGCACATCTCCACACAGTACCAAGACTGTCCTAAAGCTCTGCACATCTCCACACAGAACCAAGACTGTCCTAAACCTCTGCACATCTCCACACAGAACCAAGACTGTCCTAAAGCTCTGCACATCTCCACACAGTACCAAGACTGTCCTAAAGCTCTGCACATCTCCACACAGTACCAAGACGGTTCTCTCTCCTCATCTCTCCTCTGTCTCCTCTCTCCTCTGTCTCCTCTCTCATATATCTCTCCTCCTCTCTCCTCTCGTCCCCTCTCTCTCCTCTCTCCTTCTCTCTTCATCGCTGTCTCCTCCTCTTTCATCTCTCTCCTCCTCTCTCCTCGTCTCCTCTCTGTCTCATCTGACTCCTCCTCGCTCACCCTCTCTCATCTCCTCTCTCTCCTCTCTCTTCTCTCCTCCTCGCTCTTCCTCCTCTCCCTCCTCTCTCCTCTGTCTTCTGATAAGTCTTCTAGCTGCTTCAAAATGCTGGAAACATGGACAAATGTCCTGTAATATTTTAACTTAATGGTCTGTACACCTCAACACAACTGCAGACAGTTCACAGTAGCTTTTCAACCCTACGCTGCTTTGGGGGATGTGGTTAAAGATAATTTTGTTCCATTCAATTGTCTCTTTCATCCACTCTACTCTCCTCTGCAACCCTTCCCTATGTCGTTGCTGTAAAAGAGAATGTTTTCAGTCAATTTACCTGATAAAATAAGGGTTGAATATACTGTAAATGAAAATATATATTTACTGAGAATGTTAGACTGAGGCTTATGTCAAACACATGGTTAAATATCACAGGATGGTTCCTTTCACTGAATATAGCTCTGCACTCCGGTCAGTTACAGACTGCCGCAGACAACACAGACACAACTTTGTCTTCCCACCCCAACCACACTCTCTCTCTCTCTCTTTCTCTCTCTCTACATCTCTCTTTCTCTCTCTCGCTCTCTCTCTTTCTCTCTCTACATCTCTTTCTCTCTCTACATCTCTCTTTCTCTCTCTCTCTCTCTCTTTCTCTCTCTACATCTCTCTTTCTCTCTCTCTCTCTCTCTCTCTCGCTCTCTCTCCTCTCTACATCTCTCTTTCTCTCTCTCTCTTTCTCTCTCTACATCTCTTTCTCTCTCTCTCTACATCTCTCTTTCTCTCTGTCTCTCTCATTCTCTCTCTCTCTTTCTCTCTCTCTCTCTCTCTCTCTCTCTCTCTTTCTCTCTCTCTTTCTCTCTCTTTCTCTCTTTCTCTTTCATTCTCTCTCTCTTTCCTACTGTCTTTCGTTCCCTGTATCTCTCCCTCTCACTCCCCCCTCTCTTTCCTTCCCCCCTCTCTTGCTCTTTTTAAACAACAGTAGTGTTTAACCAATTGCAATGTCTACCCAGTCACAGCCTGTTAATTAGGCGTACTGACCTATCACAGCAGAGCAAATGTTGATCACTGTTATTAAACCGTCTGCACAGACAACACTCACAACATGGATGTCTCTGGCTCACAGTGTGTGTGTTTCCTGCATGCATGCGTGCGCACGTGTGTCATCGTGTGTCAGTCTGTGTATGTGTGTGTTTCAGTGTGTGTGTGTGTGTTTCTGTATCGTGACTTATGTATGTTTCTGTACCTCCCTGTCTGAGCCAGTCTGCTCACTAGACAGCCTGAGCTAGATACCATGAGAGTGAAAATTAATTACACTGAACAAAAATAGAAACGCAAAACGCAACAATTTCTACGATTTTACTGAGTTACAGTTCATATAAGGAAATCAGTCAATTGAAATAAAATCATTAGGCCCTAATCTATGGATTTCACATGACTGGGTACACAGATATGCATCTGTTGGTCACAGATACCTTAAAAAATATATACAGGGGCGTGGATCAGAAACTCCGTCAGTATCTGGTGTGACCACCATTTGCCTCATGCAGCAAGTCACATCTCCTTCACATAGAGTTGATCAGACTGTTGATTGTGGCCTGTGGAATGTTGTTCCACTCCTCTTCAATGGCTGTGCGAAGTTGTTGGATATTGGCGGGAACTGGAACACGCTGTTGTAACTGTCGATCCAGAGCATCCCAAACATGCTCAATAGCTGAACTATCTGGTGAGTATGCAGGCCATGGAAGAACTGGGACATTTTCAGCTTCTAGGAACTGTGTACAGATCCTTGTCACATGGGGCAATGCATTATCATGCTGAAACATGAGGTGATGGTGGTGGATGAATGGCACAACAATGAGCCTCAGGATCTCATCACGGTATCTCTGTGTATTCAAATTGCCATAAAAAAAATTCAATTGTGTTTGTTGTCCACAGCTTATGCCTGACCATACCATAACCCCTCGCCACCATGGGGCACTCTGTTCACAACGTTGACATCAGCAAACCGCTCACCCACACAATGCCATACACGCTGTCTACCATCTGCCTAGTATAGTTGACACCGGGATTATGTAAAGAGCACACTTCTCCAGCATGTCAATGGCCATCAAAGGTGACCATTGAAGTTGGTTACGACGCCAAACTGCAGTCAAGTCAAGACCCTGGTGAGGACAACGAGCACACAGACGAGGTTCCCTGAGACGGTTTCTGACAGTATGTGCAGAAATTCTTCGGTTGTGCAAAACCCACAGTTTCATCAGCTGTCCGGGTGGTGGTCAGATGATCCTGCAGGTGAAGAAACCAGATGCGGAGGTCCTGGGCTGGCGTGGTTACATGTGGTCTACGGTTGAGAGGCCGGTTGGACGTACTGCCAAAATTCTCTAAAACGACATTGGAGGTGGCTTATGGTAGAGAAATGAACATGAATTATCTGGCAACAGCTTTGGTGGACATTCAATTGCACACTGACTCAAAACTGCACATTGGCTCAAAACTGCACATTGGCTCAAAACTTGAGACATCTGTAGCATTGTGTTGTGTGACAAAATTATATATTTACGTTTTCATTACTTTAAAAAAAAGAAAAAGTATAATGATGTTTTGATTGTTGCTTGAACAGTCGCTAAGATTCTATTTGGTTGGGATCTTTGCAAAGTAACTTTTGGATGCAGCAGTTGTTAGCTAAAATGCTAATGCTCATTGGCCATTTTACTGGCTGTAGTTTTTTATGATTATTTTACCCCTCGGGAGGCGAAGGTCAAGAGCCCCTCGTCCTCCAAACCACGACCCTGCTGAGTGGTGCTGCCCGCTTAACCTGCTTAACCCACCAGTGTGTTGGAGGAAACACCGTACAGCTGGCAACTGAAGTCAGCGTGCAAGGCGCTCACCACAAGGAGTCGCTAGAGCGCGATGGGACAAGGACATCCCAGCCGGCCAAACCCTCCCCTGACCCGGACAATGCTGGACCAATTGCGCGCTGTCTCATGGGTCTCCCGGTCACGGCTGGCTGCAACACAGCCTGGGATCGAATCTGGGTCTGTAGTGACGCCTCAAGAACGCTGCGCCACTCGGGAGGCCCCAAGTTGAAGTGTTTTTTTAAGTATAATGCAGTTGATTTGACATGATGACACAGACATTATATTAAACAGGACATTCATACGAGCCTCAAAATCCACTTATAATCCAAAAGTAGTGTGAAATGCATCTGAATGGATGCTTTTTTTTGCTTTCATCCACCTTGTTCTGCCACCAAATTGCATGCATCATCCTCTTGCCGCAATGTTTGTAAACACAGAAAGGTGTCTATTGTCCCCAGCACAAGGTGCACCTGTGTAATGATCATGCTGTTTAATCAGCTTCTTGATATGCCACACCTGTCAGGTGGATGGATTATATTGGCAAAGGAGAAATGCTCACTAACAGGGATGTAAACAAATTTGTGCACAACATTTTAGACAAATAAGCTTTTTTTGTGTATGTAACATTTCTGAGATTTCTTTTTTTAAGTTCATGAAACATGGGAGCAACAGTTTACATGTTGCGTATATATTTTTGTTCAGTGTAATATATGCATGGCTAGGACTGAGTATGTGATTAATATTTCCAGAGGTGGGCTGAGATTGTTTTGTGCGGAGTGTTTTGTGCACTGATTTGCATAGTACACTTTGCATGGTGTTCACAACCGCCCAAGTCTCTATGAGAAGAGTTAGTAAACAGTGCCCCAGTGTGGTGTAGACTGGAAGTACATCTCAGCCCAATCAATGCTGTGATATTTGGATGCAGTTCGGGGTTTCTCCTCTAGATGGAGCAGTTATAGCAGGAATAGAGCGTCCATCTCAGAGATTGAACAACTGTCGATGAATCCCAAACAGGGCCTAAAATGAACACCTGTCACCCGCCAAATGCTGGTAGATTTTGGCATCGGTGAGTAAAATGCAAGATTTTTACTCCCATTTGCAAATAAACATTGTTAGAAGTCAAGTATGATCACATTTATAGCTAAATAAATGCTGCAGTAGCGGTTTTCAAAGTGTTTCTGTCGTTTTGCACAACTCTAAAAAATAATGGGCGAAAAACAACCAAATTTGGTTGTAAACCTCAGTAACAGTTCAACATTTATTTGGGAGGTAGTTCATGAGTTACATGTGTCAAATCTTGAAATCAGACATAAACAAATCAGACATAAACAAATAAGACAAACAAATAAGACATAAACAAATCAGACATAAACAAAATAGACATAAACAAATCAGACATAAACAAATAAACAAATCAGACATAAACAAATCAGACATGAACAAATAAACAAATCAGACATAAACAAATCAGACATGAACAAATAAACAAATCAGACATAAACAAGTCAGACATAAACAAATCAGACAAACAAATAAGACATAAACAAATAAACAAATCAGACATAAACAAGTCAGACATGAACAAATAAACAAATCAGACATAAACAAGTCAGACATGAACAAATAAACAAATCAGACATAGACAAATCAGACATGAACAAATAAACAAATCAGACATAAACAAGTCAGACATAAACAAATAAACAAATCAGACATAAACAAATCAGACATAAACAAGTCAGACATAAACAAATCAGACAAACAAATAAGACATAAACAAATAAACAAATCAGACATAAACAAATCAGACATAAACAAATCAGACATAAAAAAATCAGACGTAAACAAATAAACAAATCAGACATAAACAAATAAACAAATCAGACATAAACAAATCAGACATAAACAAATCAGACATAAAAAAATCAGACGTAAACAAATCAGACATAAACAAATCAGACATAAACAAATCAGACAAACAAATAAGACATAAACAAATGAACAAATCAGACATAAAAAAATCAGACATAAAGAAATCAGACATAAACAAATAAACAAATCAGACATAAACAAATCAGACATGAACAAATCAGACATAAAGAAATCAGACATAAACAAATCAACGTGGCATATAATAATGCCGCCTCTCCATTATTTTGTATCAAATTCCAAACATATCGCAATAACTTTCACTCCCTCAGCTTTGGGACACTTTAAAGGCGCGAGGGGTGAGAGGAAGGGAGTGATTTGGGATTCAGCCTGTAATTATTTTATTTAGCTGCGACTCCTGTCCTATGTTTTCTGTGTGCTGTCAGATGCACCTTAGATTCTCTCCTCTAGTTGGAGCAGCCAGAGAGAGAACAGAGCATCCTTCTCAGATACGCATCAACTGTTTCACTATGCTGCGACTCCTGTCTCTGTCCCTCTGTCTCTGTCTCTGTCTCTGTCTCTGTCTCTGTCTGTCTCTGTCTGTCTCTGTCTCTGTCTCTCTGTCTATGTCTCTGTCCCCTCTCTGTCTCTGTCACGGCCTCTCTCTCTCTCGCTCTCTCTCTCTGTCTCTCTCTCTGTCTCTCTCTGTCTCTCTCTGTCTCTGTCTTTCTCTCTCTGTCTCTCTCTGTCTCTCTCTGTCTCTCTCTGTCTCTCTCTGTCTCTGTCTCAGTCTCTCTCTGTCTCTGTCTCGCTCTGTCTCTGTCTCACTGTCTCTGTCTCTCTGTCTCTGTCCCCTCTCTGTCTCTGTCACGGCCTCTCTCTCTCTCGCTCTCTCTCTCTGTCTCTCTCTCTGTCTCTCTCTCTGTCTCTCTCTCTGTCTTTCTCTCTCTGTCTCTCTCTGTCTCTGTCCCTCTGTCTCTGTTTCAGTCTCTCTCTGTCTCTGTCTCGCTCTGTCTGTCTCTGTCTCTCTTTCTCTCTGTCTCTGTCTCGCTCTGTCTCTGTCTCTCTCTGTCTCTGTCTCTGTCTCTGTCTCTGTCTCTGTCTCCCTCTCCCTCTGTCTCTCTTTCTCTCTGTATCTGTCTCTCTCTGTATCTGTCTCTCTGTCCCTTTGTCTCTCTCTCTCGCTCTCTCTCTGTCTCTGTCTCTCTTTGTAACTCTCTCTCTCTGTCTCTGTCTCTATCTCTGTCTCTATCTCTGCCTCTCTGTCCCTCTCTCTCTGTCTCTCTCTCTCTGTCTCTGTCTCTGTCTCGCTCTCTCTGTCTCTGTCTCTCTGTCTCTCTGTCTCTCTGTCTCTCTCAATTCAATTCAATTGACTTCATTGACACAGCAAGTTAAATTACTTACATTGTCAAAGTATACATATACATAAAAAAACATGGTGGGACCAACAGCAATAATACTAGTAGTAGTGGACATGGGATTACCATTAACAACAACTACAACATCAATATTAATCAGAACAACAATACATTAAAGCTACGGTAGTAGACCAGTGTCAACATGACTGAGAAGACACATGACCTGGTATGAAAGACAAAACAAAACTACATGGGAAATATTATCCACATTACATTGCACTTTCCACTGGCTGTCCCTCAGCTTGTGGCAGGAGGACACATATTTGGCTGCCGAAGCTGCACATTTTGGCTTTTCACCCAATAAATATTGAATTTTTTTTAATCTGTTATAGTTTAAAATTCTTTGTATTGAATTATAATTTGGGGAAAGAAATATTCTCTTAGGTCTGAGTATTTGTCACGGTGTAATAGGAAATGCAGCTCTGTCTCTACCTCTCCCCTGGAGCAGAGTGAGCACAGCCTGTCCTCTCTGGGCAGCCAGACTGTCCTCTCTGGGCAGCCAGGTTTGTCTGTGACGACCGGTCTCTATAGCCAGACTGTCCTCTCTGGGCAGGCAGGTTTGTCTGTGACGACCGGTCTCTATAGTCAAACTGTCCTCTCTGGGCAGCCAGGTTTGTCTGTGATGACCGGTCTCTATAGCCAGACTGTCCTCTCTGGGCAGCCAGGTTTGTCTGTGACGACCGGTCTCTATAGCCAGACTGTCCTCTCTGGGCAGCCAGACTGTCCTCTCTGGGCAGCCAGGTTTATCTGTGACGACCGGTCTCTATAGCCAGACTGTCCTCTCTGGGTCTGTACCTAGTCAGTGTTTTCCTCAGTTTTCTATCAGTCACAGTGGTCAGATAATTTGCCACCATGTACTGTCTGTTTAGAGACAAGTAGCATTGAAGTTGACAGATTGTTTGTGGTGTCTTTCCAATAGGTGATATATTTTTATTTTTGCTTTGTGATGATTTGGTTGGGCCAGATGTTCAGATGTTCTGAGGCTCTATGGGGTTGGTTTGGGTTAGTGAACTGAGCCTCAGAACCAGCTGGCTGACTGCTGTCCTGAGGCTCTATGGGGTTGGTTTGGGTTAGTGAACTGAGCCTCAGAACCAGCTGGCTGAGGGACATTTCTCTTGTTTCATCTCTTGACATTGCAGAGCTGTGTGATGGAATGTTTTTGGGTCACTTGTTTTTAGATGGTTGTAAAATGTGATGTCTCTTTTTTTCTATTAGAATAAGGAGGGGGTTTGGCCCAATTCTGCTCTACATAAGTTATTTGGAGTTTTTCTTTGCACAATACAGTCTTGCAAAATTCTGTATGAAGTATTTCGATTGGATGTGAAGCCACGTGAAAGCTACTGGTGTTGCTGATATTTAGTCCTCGATACGTGTAGTTTTTGATATAATAATAGAACTGTGTCCAAATAGAATCTATTTTTGTCATCCTGAATTCCGAACCTTTTTTGGAATATCATTATTTTTTGTAAAAAAATTTGGGGGGGGGGGGGGGGGGGGGGTGTAACGGTCAGAGCCCAGGTCTAACAGAACCTGTGGTTAACGGTCAGAGCCCAGGTCTAACAGAACCTGTGGTTAACGGTCAGAGCCCAAACAGAACCTGTGGTTAACGGTCAGAGTCCAGGTCTAACAGAACCTGTGGTTAACGGTCAGAGCCCAGACAGAACCTGTGATTAACGGTCAGAGCCCAGACAGAACCTGTGGTTAACGGTCAGAGCCCAGACAGAACCTGTGGTTAACGGTCAGAACCCAGACAGAACCTGTGATTAACGGTCAGAGCCCAGGTCTAACAGAACCTGTGATTAACGGTCAGAGCCCAGACAGAACCTGTGGTTAACGGTCAGAGCCCAGGTCTAACAGAACCTGTGATTAACGGTCAGAGCCCAGACAGAACCTGTGGTTAACGGTCAGAGTCCAGGTCTGACAGAACCTGTGGTTAACAGTCAGAGCCCAGACAGAACCTGTGATTAACGGTCAGAGTCCAGGTCTGACAGAACCTGTGGTTAACGGTCAGAGCCCAGGTCAGACAGAACCTGTGATTAACGGTCAGAGCCCAGGTCAGACAGAACCTGTGATTAATGGTCAGAGCCCAGACAGAACCTGTGGTTAACGGTCAGAGTCCAGACAGAACCTGTGGTTAACGGTCAGAGCCCAGACAGAACCTGTGGTTAACGGTCAGAGCCCAGACAGAACCTGTGGTTAACGGTCAGAGTCCAGGTTTAACAGAACCTGTGATTAACGGTCAGAGTCCAGGTCTAACAGAACCTGTGGTTAACGGTCAGAGTCCAGGTCTAACAGAACCTGTGGTTAACGGTCAGAGCCCAGACAGAACCTGTGGTTAATGGTCAGAGCCCAGACAGAACCTGTGGTTAACGGTCAGAGCCCAGGTCTAACAGAACCTGTGATTAACGGTCAGAGTCCAGGTCTAACAGAACCTGTGGTTAACGGTCAGAGCCCAGGTCTAACAGAACCTGTGATTAATGGTCAGAGCCCAGACAGAACCTGTGGTTAACGGTCAGAGTCCAGACAGAACCTGTGATTAACGGTCAGAGCCCAGGTCTAACAGAACCTGTGGTTAACGGTCAGAGCCCAGACAGAACCTGTGATTAACGGTCAGAGCCCAGACAGAACCTGTGGTTAACGGTCAGAGCCCAGACAGAGCCTGTGATTAACGGTCAGAGCCCAGGTCTAACAGAACCTGTGGTTAACGGTCAGAGCCCAGACAGAACCTGTGGTTAACGGTCAGAGCCCAGACAGAACCTGTGATTAACGGTCAGAGCCCAGGTCTAACAGAACCTGTGATTAATGGTCAGAGCCCAGACAGAACCTGTGGTTAACGGTCAGAGCCCAGTTCTGACAGAACCTGTGGTTAACCAGGATACCAGGTGCTGCCGATTTATTCTAATGTTTTTGCCTATTCATTAATGTAGATGTTAAATAATGTTGGACTTATTGCACAGCCCTGTTTCACTCCACGTCCCTGAGAGAAGAAGTCTGTTTGCTTGTTGCCAATTTTAACCACACATTAGTTTTTAGTGTACCGTGATTTAATAACATCATATGTTTTCCCTCCAAAACCACTTTCTATTAGTTTATAAAAAAGATCTTTGTGAGAAATTGAATATTTTTTTATTATTGAAGTCTACAAAACACGAGTAGATTTTGCTTTTGTTTTGGTTTACTTGTTTGTCATTTAGAGTGTGGAGGGTGGAAATATGGTCTGTTGTACGATCATTTCAAAAAAATCTAATCTGGCTTCTGCTCAGGACGTTGTGTTCGTCAAGGAAATGCTGTAGTCTGCTATTTATGATACTGCAGAGAATTTTCCCCAAGTTGCTGTTAATGCAAATTCCTCTAATTATTTGGGTCAAATTTGTCTCCATTTTTATAGATTGGTGTGATCAATCCCTGGTTCCAAATATCATAGAAAATACCTGCAGTGAGGATAATATTGAGTTTGAGTATAGCCAATTTGAATTTGTGGTCTGTATATTTGATAATTTCATTTAAAATACCATCAGCACCACAGGCCTTTTTGGGTTGGAGAGTGCATCGTTTTTCCAATAATTCTTCTTCTGTAATTGGGGTAAGTGTTTCTCCATATTAAAGGTGTATATTTTTGTTGTCTGGTTTTGATTAGATGTATTTCTCAATGACTTCCTTACATTTCTCCAATCATTATCAAACCATCTTTCATTATCTATTATTTTTGGTTTCCTCTTAGGAGGCTAATTTGTCAAATATAAAGTTTATGTTACAAACGGCCAAATGCACACCTTCATTGCTGAAGGAGAATGTCAAGGCTATTGGTGCATTCATAAGGTGAATGCACCAATTTGTAAGTCGCTCTGGATAAGAGCGTCTGCTAAATGACTTAAATGTAAATGTAAATGTAAGTTGTCCAGGAGAGATTGTATTTTTTGGCTACTAATTGCTTTTTGGTAGATGTCTGTACTGTTTGCACCCCATCTATAGGCCTGTTTAGTACCATGTCATTTACTGGGCCGTGATGCTTCATGGTTGGGTTCCGCTCTTCTCAGATACACTGTGATTTTACTGTGGTCTGAGAGAGGTGTTAGTGGGCTGACTGTGAAGGCTCTGAGAGGTGTTAGTGGGCTGACTGTGAACGCTCTGAGAGACTCTGGGTTTAGGTCAGTGGGCTGACTGTGAAGGCTCTGAGAGGTGTTAGTGGGCTGACTGTGAAGGCTCTGGGAGACTCTGGGTTTAGGTCAGTGGGCTGACTGTGAAGGCTCTGAGAGACTCTGGGTTTAGGTTAGTGGGCTGACTGTGAACGCTCTGAGAGACTCTGGGTTGAAGGTCAGTGGGCTGACTGTGAACGCTCTGAGAGACTCTAGGTTGAGGTCAGTGGGCTGACTGTGAAGGCTCTGAGAGACTGGGTTTAGGTCAGTGGGCTGACTGTGAAGGCTCTGAGAGACTCTGGGTTTAGGTCAGTGGGCTGACTGTGAAGGCTCTGAGAGACTCTGGGTTTAGGTCAGTGGGCTGACTGTGAAGGCTCTGAGAGACTCTGGGTTGAGGTCAGTGGGCTGACTGTGAAGGCTCTGAGAGACTCTGGGTTTAGGTCAGTGGGCTGACTGTGAAAGCTCTGAGAGACTCTGGGTTTAGGTCAGTGGGCTGACTGTGAACGCTCTGAGAGACTCTGGGTTTAGGTCAGTGGGCTGACTGTGAAGGCTCTGAGAGACTCTGGGTTTAGGTCAGTGGGCTGACTGTGAAGGCTCTGAGAGACTCTGGGTTGAGGTCAGTGGGCTGACTGTGAAGGCTCTGAGAGACTCTGGGTTTAGGTCAGTGGGCTGACTGTGAAAGCTCTGAGAGACTCTGGGTTTAGGTCAGTGGGCTGACTGTGAAGGCTCTGAGAGACTCTGGGTTTAGGTCAGTGGGCTGACTGTGAACGCTCTGAGAGACTCTGGGTTTAGGTCAGTGGGCTGACTGTGAAGGCTCTGAGAGACTCTGGGTTTAGGTCAGTGGGCTGACTGTGAAGGCTCTGAGAGACTCTGGGTTTAGGTCAGTGGGCTGACTGTGAAGGCTCTGAGAGACTCTGGGTTTAGGTCAGTGGGCTGACTGTGAAGGCTCTGAGAGACTCTGGGTTGAGGTCAGTGGGCTGACTGTGAACGCTCTGAGAGACTCTGGGTGGAGGTCAGTGGGCTGACTGTGAACGCTCTGAGAGACTCTGGGTTGAGGTCAGTGGGCTGACTGTGAAGGCTCTGAGAGACTCTGGATTGAGGTCAGTGGGCTGACTGTGAAGGCTCTGAGAGACTCTGGATTGAGGTCAGTGGGCTGACTGTGAAGGCTCTGAGAGGCTCTGGGTTTAGGTCAGTGGGCTGACTGTGAAGGCTCTGAGAGACTCTGGGTTTAGGTCGGTGAGGAAGTAGTCTACAGTGCTGCTGCCAA
The DNA here is from genome assembly GCF_901001165.1 of Salmo trutta. Lineage (NCBI taxonomy): Eukaryota > Metazoa > Chordata > Actinopteri > Salmoniformes > Salmonidae > Salmo > Salmo trutta. Next base: position 90,175,608 of record NC_042968.1, on the reverse strand, counting down.
GGGATGAGCTGTAGGTGTACCTACCAAAAGAGTCCCCTCTCAGCCTACCATTGACTATGCACATACCCAGCGTGTAACAGAGCTATAGGTGTATCTACCATAGGAGTCCCCTCTCAGCCTACCATTAACTATGTACATACCCAGCGTGTAACAGAGCTATAGGTGTACCTACCATAGGAGTCCCCTCTCAGCCTACCATTAACTATGTACATACCCAGTGTGTACCAGAGCTATAGGTGTACCTACCGTAGGAGTCCCCTCTCAGCCTACCATTAACTATGTACATACCCAGCATGTAACAGAGCTATAGGTGTACCTACCGTAGGAGTCCCCTCTCAGCCTACCATTAACTATGTACATACCCAGCGTGTAACAGAGCTATAGGTGTATCTACCGTAGGAGTCCCCTCTCAGCCTACCATTAACTATGTACAGACCCAGTGTTCCACAGAGCTTCACGAGCTGTTCTCCATTTTAGTTTTTCACTTTGTCATAGTTGTTTCTGTGGGGGTATGTGGAGAGGGAAAGGTTGTTGCATCCTGGTATGTGTTTGTCCCCATGACTGTTAATGGTGTCTGGTTCTTCTCGTC
>NC_042968.1:90137519-90172519 GCF_901001165.1 Salmo trutta | reverse complement strand
TAAACACACTGTGTTGCCTAGTGACTGCCCCCTGTCCCAGCTGTAAACTCACTGTGTGTTGCCTAGTGACTGTCCTAGCTGTAAACACACTGTGTGTTGCCTAGTGACTGTCCTAGCTGTAAACACACTGTGTTGCCTAGTGACTGCCCCCTGTCCCAGCTGTAAACACACTGTGTGTTGCCTAGTGACTGTCCCCTGTCCCAGCTGTAAACACACTGTGTGTTGCCTAGTGACTGTCCCCTGTCCCAGCTGTGAACACACTGTGTGCTATATACTGGGAGCAGTGACATCAGGACATAAAACCTGACAACAGCGTGTGGTGATTTCCAAGAGTTTTTCCCTAGCTGAGGCAAGTGACCCAAAGCGAAATCATGTACGTACCCGATCTCCAGAAATAGAGAGCGAGCTACATTTAGGAGGAAAAGAGAGACAGTCTCTCAGCCGTCTGTTTCTACACACCACCACTGTCGGTTCTGACTAGCACAAGCCAGCCTGACAAAAATCAAAGGGAAGCTTCTGAGTGTCAAATACTCTGGGTAATTGACATGCGGTGCGCTCCGTACCAGTGTCCATATTCCCCTGAATTGCGGGTCACAACGCAGCCCATAGGAGCCCCCTCCCTGACAATAGCAGACGGGTCCCACCACTGGGCAATGGCCCATAGGCCTGAGAGAGACACCCGAAGCGATTGGCTTAGGCTGCGAGATGCGTTCAGATTAGTGGTTAGCACTTAGGACTGTATCAATAATAGCCCCACTGGAAACGACTTCCATCACAGAAGACATAATCCCCAGTAGGTGTAGGCCCTGGCAAATACACACCGTTTGACACTAGCACAAATCTGGCTAAGCAGAGACGGGATCCCGGACACCCTCTGTGGGGATAGAAAATAAGTGTGATACGCAAGTGAGTCTAGCTCAAGACCCAGAAACAGAATGTTTTGAGATGGAGCCAGACAGGTCTTTGTATAGATTCTTATGAAGCCTAGAGACTGAATATGGGACAGTAGTTTATTTATTTCATTTCTTTTATTTCACCTTTATTTAACCAGGTAGGACAGTTGACAACAAGTCCTTTATTTAACCAGGTAGGACAGTTGAGAACAAGTCCTTTATTTAACCAGGTAGGACAGTTGACAACAAGTCCTTTATTTAACCAGGTAGGACAGTTGACAACAAGTCCTTTATTTAACCAGGTAGGACAGTTGAGAACAAGTCCTTTATTTAACCAGGTAGGACAGTTGACAACAAGTCCTTTATTTAACCAGGTAGGACAGTTGACAACAAGTCCTTTATTTAACCAGGTAGGACAGTTGACAACAAGTCCTTTATTTAACCAGGTAGGACAGTTAACAACAAGTCCTTTATTTAACCAGGTAGGACAGTTGACAACAAGTCCTTTATTTAACCAGGTAGGACAGTTGACAACAAGTTCTCGTTTACAACTGCGACCTGGCCAAGATAAAGCAAAGCAGTGCGACACAAACAACAACACAGAGTTACACGTGGAGTAAACAAACGTACAGTCAATAACACAATAGAAAAATCTTGCGTGAATGTGTGTATCACTTGTCCCTTTGACTCCGGCACCACCATCCAAACGTTGTAATAGCCGGTAGCTTTGTGAGCATTCTGACTTTGTAAACTCTGTGGTCCTTATTGAGAGTACATTGATCTAGAATGGGACTCAAAGTCCCGTCCCTTTTCTCAATCAGGAATAACGGCTATACCAGCCATCCCGGATCTTCGACATAGGAAACACTCGGATTGCTTGCTTCTGGAAGATAATTCCTCCTTCGAAAACGGACACTGAGGCATCGGGTACAGTCGACGTGAAATACGCTGCAGAAGCATGGGGGATGCACAACAAATTGTAACCTGTACCCTGAAAGGGGGCGGGACGCCACCTTGTGGACTAGGAGAGATTGGTTATTCTTCCATTCTTGACAAAACGTGTCTGAACATGGAGAAGTGACACGCATGAGACAACACTTTTAACACCTGTGAACTCTGGGTACACGAACTCCAGTGATCGGTGACGTACCCTGATTGGCTTTGCTACCTGGTGGTACTGTCATCACAACAAGCCTCCCTAGGTTTAGGCGGTAAGATGCATTCTGGGTGGCACTGGGTACCCACCAAACCTGGCCGCCCTCTCTCTTCGGGTTGGGCGCCCTGGCTGCCACCGCATACCCCACGCCCAGGCAGACAAGACATTTGCACCGACCACCGATTCATCTCCTTCTTCTTGCACCTTGGTCCCTGCTGAGGTACCGGCATCCGGGAAAGGAAAGTTGCCATCAGTAATCCCAAGCTTCCTCAAGAATACTACATGTCTTTCCAGGGAGTTTATACGCAGTATGTGGCATTGCACACATAGGTTCGTGTGAGGGCCACCTAAGCGTGCTCCAAACCAAGACAAACTACACATAGACCGTGAGTATCTTTCAGAGAAACCCCTAGAACCACATGACTGGGCGAATGATCTCCACCCCCGAACCCGGCTTAGCCATCGTCGTCTCGATCGGTTTCTTAGCCTTCTTACTCATTGCACCAGCAAATTGAAGAATAACAAATTGTTTGTGATTAGAAAACGTATGAGAACAATATACAACCTTCAGCACACAGCGTCCAGGGGATGAGCACGCTTTACCACTATGGGACAGTTTAGTTGGTGCAACGTAACACAGTCTCATATTTCAATATTTATTTTTATTTTTTTAGTAGCGTGAATCGTTCATGTTCACACTGAGGTGAAGAGCGGAATAATTGAAGGAATGAATCCGAGTCTCACACTTATCACCCGTGGAAGGCAGGGCTTCCAGCAAGGCACATATTTCATTGTGTGACTCACCATAGTATGTTGTACCGAAGTTGACTGACGTTACAACTTTAGATGTTATCGTATCTCATAGACAGGACTATTCTACAGTACACTGCTGCAATATTAACAGTCCCTGTTGTTATACCGCTAGAGCACCTCTAAGATACTATAGTACTACTAACTACAGTACTACAGTACTACAGTACTACTAACTACAGTACTACTAACTACAGTACTACTAACTACAGAACTACTAACTACAGAACTACTAACTACAGAACTACTAACTACAGTACTACTAACTACAGTGTAATAACTACAGTACTACTAACTACAGTGTAATAATTACAGTACCACTAACTACAGTACTACAAACTACAGTACTACAAACTACAGTGCTATTAACTACAGTGCTACTAACTACAGTGTAATAACTACAGTACCACTAACTACAGTACTACTAACTACAGTGTAATAACTACAGTACTACTAACTACAGTACTACTAACTACAGTGTAATAACTACAGTACTACTAACTACAGTACTACCAACTACAGTACTACTAACTACAGTACTACTAACTACAGTACTACTAACTGCAGTGTAATAACTACAGTACTACTAAATACAGTACTACGAATTGCAGTGTAATAACTACAGTACTACTAGCTACAGTACTACTAACTGCAGTGTAATAACTACAGTACTACTAACTACAGTACTACTAACTACAGTGTAATAACTACAGTGCTACTAACTACAGTACTACTAACTACAGTACTACTAACTACAGTACTACTAACTACAGTGTAATAACTACAGTACTACTAACTACAGTGTAATAACTACAGTACTACTAACTACAGTGTAATAATTACAGTACCACTAACTACAGTACTACAAACTACAGTACTACAAACTACAGTGCTATTAACTACAGTGCTACTAACTACAGTGTAATAACTACAGTACCACTAACTACAGTACTACTAACTACAGTACTACTAACTACAGTGTAATAACTACAGTACTACTAACTACAGTACTACTAACTACAGTACTACTAACTACAGTACTACTAACTACAGTGTAATAACTACAGTACTACTAACTACAGTACTACCAACTACAGTACTACTAACTACAGTACTACTAACTACAGTACTACTAACTGCAGTGTAATAACTACAGTACTACTAAATACAGTACTACGAATTGCAGTGTAATAACTACAGTACTACTAACTACAGTACTACTAACTGCAGTGTAATAACTACAGTACTACTAACTACAGTACTACTAACTACAGTGTAATAACTACAGTGCTACTAACTACAGTACTACTAACTACAGTCCTACTAACTACAGTACTACTAACTACAGTGTAATAACTACAGTACTACTAACTACAGTGTAATAACTACAGTACTACTAACTACAGTACTACTAACTACAGTACTACTAACTACAGTGTAATACTACAGTACTACTAACTACAGTACTACTAACTACAGTACTACTAACTACAGTGTAATAACTACAGTACTACTAACTGCAGTACTACTAACTACAGTACTACTAACTACAGTGTAATAACTACAGTACTACTAACTGCAGTACTACTAACTACAGTACTACTAACTACAGTACTACTAACTACAGTGCTACTAACTACAGTGTAATAACTACAGTACTACTAACTGCAGTGTAATAACTACAGTACATCTAACTACAGTACTACTAACTGCAGTGTAATAACTACAGTACTACTAACTACAGTACTACTAACTACAGTGTAATAACTACAGTACTACTAACTGCAGTGTAATAACTACAGTACATCTAACTACAGTACTACTAACTGCAGTGTAATAACTACAGTACTACTAACTACAGTACTACTAACTACAGTACTACTAACTACAGTGTAATAACTACAGTACTACTAACTACAGTGTAATACCTACAGTACTACTAACTACAGTGTAATACCTACAGTACTACTAACTACAGTGTAATAACTACAGTACTACTAACTACAGTACTACTAACTGCAGTGTAATAACTACAGTACTACTAACTACAGTGCTACTAACTACAGTGTAATAACTACAGTACTACTAACTACAGTGTAATACTACAGTACTACTAACTACAGTGTAATACCTACAGTACTGCTAACTACAGTGTAATAACTACAGTACTACTAACTACAGTACTACTAACTGCAGTGTAATAACTACAGTACTACTAACTATAGTGCTACTAACTACAGTGTAATAACTACAGTACTACTAACTACAGTACTACTAACTACAGTGTAATAACTACAGTACTACTAACTACAGTGTAATACCTACAGTACTACTAACTACAGCACTACTAACTACAGTGTAATAACTACAGTACTACTAACTACAGTACTACTAACTACAGTACTACTAACTACAGTGTAATACCTACAGTACTACTAACTACAGCACTACTACTACATTACTACAGTACTACTAACTACAGTGTAATAACAACAGTACTACTAACTACAGTACTACTAACTACAGTGTAATAACAACAGTACTACTAACTACAGTGGGAGTATCAGGTCATTTCCATATAAAAGGATCCATGAGCACCAATATGTGAAGTTTATAGGAGCTTATCAAATAAAAGCTAAGAGTCCATATTTATTTTTTTAACTAAGACATATATACTTTTTCAACCATTTTCCAGAGTACAATTTTGGAATAAGCATAGGTTTTGATTTATTGTCAAACAGAAAAAAGGGGTCTCAGAAAACATCTACCAGACTAAGTCTTAAACAGTTTTAGAAATACATCAAAACACAGTAATGTTGAAGTAAAGACCCCTGTACACTAATATCAACACAGGCTCATTTGTTCTGCCATCTGTAAGTTTAAGAAACTTTGTCTTGTGTCTTGAAATTCCGTTACCAAAAACCCACATATCTAAGATATTTTCTAATTTATCTCTTTCATGAGGGAGGATAATGAAAGTTCAAAGAAGTAATAAGTAAAGGTAACAGAATTGGTAACAGAATTTCAGCCAAAAAGTCGGTAACGGAATTCCTGCAATTGAATTGTTCAGCTCATAACTGTTTATTTTCTCTTTCTGTCGTCTGGTGGTCAAACCAAATGTGAAAATCTGGACAATAGACCCCTCTCTCTCTCCATCTGTCCTCCTCTGTCTCAATTCAATTAAAACATCTGGACAACAGATCCCTCTCTCTCTCCATCTGTCCTCCTCTCTCTCAATTCAATTAAAACATCTGGACAACAGATCCCTCTCTCTCTCCATCTGTCCTCCTCTGTCTCAATTCAATTAAAAAATCTGGACAACAGATCCCTCTCTCTCTCAATCTGTCCTCCTCTGTCTCAATTCAATTAAAAAATCTGGACAACAGATCCCTATCTGTCTTACGGACACCTACCCATGAGCCCCCTCTCTTTCCATTTTCTGTACCCAGCATCCTCAGCCACTGAGCACCGACCGACACCGGACGTACATGGACGTTGAAAAGTAATTGAAATTTGGTCAGTCCATCCTGGCCTTGATTTCAACATCCACAGATGTCATTTATTGGTCTTTATTTGACCCAAACATAGACATCCATGATTGGGTCAGATTTGGACAGGTCCGGACCGGAACAAATCTAAACCAATTATATACATCTACGTTTCACAAGTTTGGACAGCACAGTACAACACAGCACAGTACAGTAAAGAAAAGTAAAGTACAGTTTAGTACAGCACAGTACAGCTCTGTACTGTACAGTAGAGTAGACTAGAGTGGAGTAGTGTTAAGTACAGTACACAGTAGAGCAGACTAGAGTGGAGTAGTGTTAAGTACAGTACACAGTAGAGCAGACTAGAGTGGAGTAGTGTTAAGTACAGTACACAGTAGAGCAGACTAGAGTGGAGTAGTGTTAAGTACAGTACACAGTAGAGCAGACTAGAGTGGAGTAGTGTTAAGTACAGTACACAGTAGAGTAGACTAGAGGGGAGTAGTGTTAAGTACAGTACACAGTAGAGTAGACCAGCGTTGAGTGCACTATAGTGTACAGTACTGTACTGAACTATACTCTTTTTTGCTGTACTCTACAGTACTGAACTGAACTCTACTGAACTGAACTATACTGTACTGTACTAAACTCTACAGTACTGAACTGAACTCTACTGTACTAAACTCTACAGTACTGAACTGAATTCTACTGTACTGAACTCTACTCTACTGTACTCTACTCTACTCTACTCTACTGTGCTGAACTCTACAGTACTGAACTGAACTGTACTGTACTGAACTGAAATTGACTCTACTGTACTGAATTCTACAGTACTGTACTCTACTGTACTGAACTGAAATTGACTCTACTGTACTGAACTCTACTTTACTGAATTCTACTGTACTGAATTCTACTGTACTGAATTCTACAGTACTGTACTCTACTCTACTGTACTGAACTGAACTCTACTGTACTGAACTCTACTGTACTGAACTCTACTGTACTGTACTCTACTGTACTGAACTCTACTTTACTGTACTGTACTGAACTCTACTGTACTGAACTGAACTGTACTGTACTGAACTGAAATTGACTCTACTGTACTGAATTATACAGTACTGTACTCTACTCTACTGTACTGAACTCTACTCTACTGTACTGAACTCTACTTTACTGAACTGTACTCTACTCTACTGTACTGTACTGAACTCTACTTTACTGAACTCTACTCTACTGTACTGTACTGAACTCTACTCTACTGTACTCTACTCTACTGTACTGTACTGAACTCTACTCTACTGTACTCTACTCTACTGTACTGTACTGAACTCTACTGAACTCTACTGTACTGAACTCTACTGTAGTGAACTCTACTGTAGTGAACTCTACTGTACTGAACTCTACTGTAGTGAACTCTACTGTAGTGAACTGAATCTATGATGAAATTATGTTACCTCAATTCTTTTGCCAGTTGTAAATCCACTTCACTTGCTGTAGTTCAATAATCAAAATAGATTTTTGTCAAAGTCAAGGTGTGAAGTCATAGCTGACACCCCCATTCTTTCTGCAGACGTCTTTTGAATCTTCATTCTGAGCAGATGTTTAACTGAGTTACAGGAAAACGAGGTCGCAAAAAAACCTGAGGGAGATTTTACAGTAATTCTGTTATTTTGTTTAATTTTTTTTTTAAGGGGTGGATCAGCTTAATATTGCAGAAAGATTGTTGCTTCCATTAATGTAATTGTCTGTGTTATCCCCCAATACCGTAATTCTGTTACCAAACTTTATAACTGCACAGTTCTTCCAGTAAAATGTTTTTTTTTTTGTAAAAATGTTAGCCTAAATAGTTTCAAATAGTCCTTTGAAAACTTTGAAAATCCATTTTTTTATGTTTGACATACGTCACAAGTGAAAAAGTTCCGTTACTGTGGTGCAACTTTAACTGATAAAAAATACTCTTCCATCGGCTCAATCAGAGTCTGGTAGCGTCGTTAAAGCAGACAGATCTCACACGAGCTCACATACCGTTTCACCGATCACAACGGTCAGTTTGGTTTCACAAGGAATTTAATGGATCAGTCCGGTGATCAATAAAAGCCTGAAAACTAATCAATAACTTCATTCTAACATCCCAAATGTGTCTGTGAAACTAATCTACTGATACAGGCGATCAGAGACAGTCATTACACACTGTTATGAAACCCCAACATTATCCTCTCTAACACACACACACACACACACACACACACACACACACACATACACACACACAGTCCCGATGTGAAATAACAGTTACATAAGACAAACACTCATGGCTATGAGCTGAGTTCTCAGTTTCCGGTTCAAAGCTAAAACTCATTTTCTCTCCTCGTTCGCTCGTTTGGCACCGATGAGGGGTAAAGTAGGACACACACACACGTACACACCCTCTTGGCTGTTTGTATGGTGTTGTGTTGGTAATGCTGGGAAGCTCAAATCCGCTGTGCTGTTGTTTTGAGGCGTTGATTTGGTGTTTTAGGTATTTTACTGTATTAGGATCCCCATTAGCTCTTGTGATTGCAGCAGCTACTCTTCCTGGGGTTCACAAAAAAACCAGGAAACATGACATAATACAGAACATTAATAGACAAGAACAGCTCAAGGACAAAAGGTTCTGACTCAATACGGAGAAAACAAAACACAGTGAGACCTACTACTCCATTTATATTCATATATGACATGTATATTCATATATTACATGTATATTCATATAGTACATGTATATATATTATATTTATATTCATACATTACATTTATATTCATATATTACATTTATATTCATATATTACATGTATATTCATATATGCCATTTATATTCATATATTACATGTATATTCATATATTACATGTATATTCATATATCCATTTATATTCATATATTGCATTTATATTCATATATTACATGTATATTCATATATTACCTGTATATTCATATATTACATGTATATTCATATAGCCATTTATATTCATATATTGCATTTATATTCATATATTACATGTATATTAATATATTACATTTATAGTCAGTAGCAACTATCAGTACATACACACAAAATATTTAGGTCAAATAGTAGATCACATGGGGGAAAGTCGCCATGATATATATATTTTTCTTTGCTTTCAGTTGCACAATATGAGATGGATAGGAGTTCCATGCAATCATGGCTCTGTATAAAACTATATGTTTCCTTGAATTCGTTCTTGTTTCGTGGACTGTGAAAAGACCCCTGGTGGCATGTCTGGTGGCATGCCTGGTGGCATGTCTGGTGGCATGTCTGGTGGCATGTCTGGTGGCATGTCTGGTGGCATGTCTGGTGGCATGCCTGGTGGCATGCCTGGTGGCATGTCTGGTGGCATGCCTGGTGGCATGTCTGGTGGCATGTCTGGTGGCATGTCTGGTGGCATGTCTGGTGGCATGTCTGGTGGCATGCCTGGTGGGGTAAGTGCTGTGTGTAAGTTGACTCTGCAAATGATTTGAAATTTCAACACATTAATGTTTCTTATATACTGAACAAAAATTTTAACACAACATGTAAAGTGTTAGTCCCATGTTTCATGAGCTGAAATAAAGTATCTCAGAAATTACCCATTTGCACAAAAAATGAGTATTTCTGTCTGTAATAAAGCCCTTTTGTGGGAAAAAAACGAATTCTGATTGACTGTGTTTGGCTCCCCAGTGGGTGTTACTGGCTTCCAAGTGGGTGGGCCTATACCCACCCATGGCTGCGCCCCTGCCCAGTCATTTGAAATCCATAGATTAGGGCCTATTTAATTTATTTAAATTGACTGATTTCCTTAAATGAACTGTAACTCCGTAACTCAGCTCATTTTCTGAGTATCGCATCCCCTTTTATCTCAAAGTGTGATTACCCTGTAAAGTTAATTTAAAATCTGTTATGGCGGGTGTTTTCAAGAGATATTCATCTATAAATCTTAGATTGACAATATAAAATAAAAAAATCGTTTTCGAATAGTAATTTATGAAATTGTAGCACTGTTTCCCGGGACGCATTTTATGGGAAAATAGTTAGTCAACGTCAGGTGCCGATGTAAAATGCTGTTTTTATATAGAAATATGACCTTTCTTGAACAAAAGATTGCATGCTGTGTGTAACATGATGTCCTAGGTGTGTCATCTGATGAAGTTTGTAAAAGGTTAGTGCTGCATTTAGCTGTTTTTTGGTTATATGTGATGCATGTGCTTGGTCGGAAAATTCATGTGATGCTACTTTTACCATGTACTCCTCTAACATAATCTAATATTGTGCTTTTCCTGTAAAACCTTTTTGAAATCGGACGACGAGGGTCGATTCAAGAGAGGTGTATCTATAAAACGATATGAGACAGTCCTATATTTCAAAAAATATATATATTGAATTTCGTTATGCTAATGTCGCTAGGAGTTTTTCGCTGGAAAATGATCCCGCTAACGGGATGAGACGCTCAAGAGGTCTCTCTGATAACAGCGAAGAGCAAGACGTGCTGCTCTGTTCTGGGCCAGCTGCAGCTTAACTAGGTCTTTCCTTGCAGCACTGGACCACACGACTGGACAATAATCAAGATAAGACAGTGTGTGGTGTCAAAAAAGCAGAGCATGTCTTTATTACGGACAGATCTCTCTCCATCTTATATGTTCTATATGTTCTAAATCTATATGTTTTGACCATGGCAATCCAAGGTAACACCAAGTAATTTAGTCTCCTCAACTTGCTCAACAGCCACATTATTCATGATCAGATTCAGCTGGGGTCTAGAACTTAGGGAATGATTTGTACCAATTACAATGCTGTTAGTTTTAGAGATGTTCAGGACCAGTTTATTACTAAAACTGACTGCAACTCTTTGTTTAGGATTGAAGTGATTTCACTAGCTGGGGTTGCTGACGTGTATAATGTTGAATCATCAGTAAACATAGATGCATAGATTCTACAGGCTTTGTGTAATACAGGTCATTAGTAAAAACAGAAGAGAGAGCTTCCCTGCGGTACACCACACTTTACATGTTTGACATTAGAGAAGCTTCCATTAAAGAAAACCCTCTGAGTTCTATTAGATAGATAGCTATGAATCCACCATATGGCAGAGGTTGAAAAGCCATAACACATACGTTTTCTCAACAACAGGTTATGGTCAATAATATCAAAGGCAGCACTGAAATCTAACAGTACAGCTCCCACAATCTCCTTATCATCAATGTCTTTCAACCAATCATCAGTAATTTGTGTCAGTGCAGTACATGTTGAGTGCCCTTCTCTATAAACATGCTGAAAGTCTGTTGTTCATGTTTTTACAGAGAAATAGCATTGTATTTGGTCAAACACAATATTTTCCAAAGGTTTGCTAAGAGTCGGCAGGAAGCTGATTCGTCGGCTGTTAGAACCAGTAAAAGCCTCTTTACCACTCTTGGGTAGCGGAATGAGTTGAGCTTCCCTCCAGGCCTGAGGACAAAGACTTTCCTCTAGGCTCAGATTAAAGATGTCACACAGGAGTGGCAAAAGTGTTCAGGATGCCTCAGTAGCTTTTCATCTAGGTTGTCAATCAATACCAGGTGGTTTCTCATTATAGATGGACAACAATCATTTTTTCCCCCCCCTCAACCACACTAACTTTACAGAATTGAAAATGACAACGCTTTCTCTTCATTATGAAGGTCGTTTATGATGGCTCACTGTTTGTTGTTGGCATTTTCTGTCTGAGTTTTCCAACTTTGCCAAAGAAATAGTCGTTAAAATAATTGGCCAAATCAAAAGGTTTTGTGATACACGAGCCTTCTCATTCAGTGGAAGATGTAGTTGAACTAGTCTTTCTGTCCATAATTTAAATGAAAGTACTTCAAAGCAATTTCCCGTCATTCCTTATATTAGGGGTGTAACGAACTGTTTGGTACGGGACCTTGTTCGGTCCGCACTGAATGAATGAATACATAAAAAATTATATATATACACTGCTCAAAAAAAATAAAGGGAACACTTAAACAACACAATGTAACTCCAAGTCAATCACACTTCTGTGAAATCAAACTGTCCACTTAGGAAGCAACACTGATTGACAATACATTTCACATGCTGTTGTGCAAATGGAATAGACAACAGGTGGAAATTATAGGCAATAAGCAAGACACCCCCAATAAAGGAGTGGTTCTGCAGGTGGAGACCACAGACCACTTCTCAGTTCCTATGCTTCCTGGCTGATGTTTTGGTCACTTTTGAATGCTGGCGGTGCTTTCACTCTAGTGGTAGCATGAGACGGAGTCTACAACCCACACAAGTGGCTCAGGTAGTGCAGCTCATCCAGGATGGCACATCAATGCGAGCTGTGGCAAGAAGGTTTGCTGTGTCTGTCAGCGTAGTGTCCAGAGCATGGAGGCGCTACCAGGAGACAGGCCAGTACATCAGGAGACATGGAGGAGGCCGTAGGAGGGCAACAACCCAGCAGCAGGACCGCTACCTCCGCCTTTGTGCAAGGAGGAGCAGGAGGAGCACTGTCAGAGCCCTGCAAAATGACCTCCAGCAGGCCACAAATGTGCATGTGTCTGCTCAAACGGTCAGAAACAGACTCCATGAGGGTGGTATGAGGGCCCGACATCCCTAGTGGGGGGTGTGCTTACAGCCCAACACCGTGCAGGACGTTTGGCATTTGCCAGAGAACACCAAGATTGGCAAATTCGCCACTGGCGCCCTGTGCTCTTCACAGATGAAAGCAGGTTCACACTGAGCACGTGTGACAGACGTGACAGAGTCTGGAGATGCCGTGGAGAACGTTCTGCTGCCTGTAACATCCTCCAGCATGGCCGGTTTAGCGGTGGGTCAGTCATGGTGTAGGGTGGCATTTCTTTGGGGGGCCGCACAGCCCTCCATGTGCTCGCCAGAGGTAGCCTGACTGCCATTAGGTACTGAGATGAGATCCTCAGACCCCTTGTGAGACCATATGCTGGTGCGGTTGGCCCTGGGTTCCTCCTAATGCAAGACAATGCTAGACCTCACGTGGCTGGAGTGTGTCAGCAGTTCCTGCAAGAGGAAGGCATTGATGCTATGGACTGGCCCGCCCGTTCCCCAAACCTGAATCCAACTGAGCACATCTGAGACATCATGTCTCACTCCATCCACCAATGCCACGTTGCACCACAGACTGTCCAGGAGTTGGCGGATGCTTTAGTCCAGGTCTGGGAGGAGATCCCTCAGGAGACCATCCGCCACCTCATCAGGAGCATGCCCAGGCATTGTAGGGAGGTCATACAGGCACGTGGAGGCCACACACACTACTGAGCCTCATTTTGACTTGTTTTAAGGACATTACAAAGTTGGATCAGCCTGTAGTGTGGTTTTCCACTTTAATTTTGAGTGTGACTCCAAATCCAGACCTCCATGGGTTGATAAATTGGATTTCCATTGATTATTTTTGTGTGATTTTGTTGTCAGCACATTCAACTATGTAAAGAAAAAAGTATTTAATAAGATTATTTCATTCATTCAGATCTAGGATGTGTTGTTTAAGTGTTCCCTTTATTTTTTTGAGCAGTATATATAAAATAAACACTAGGCCTATAGCCTATGTCTACACTGCGTTGTATGCATCTTGAGTAAATCTGTGCTGAAAAAAACCCAATTTCAGGCTATTCGGTTAAAACAACGAGCCGGACGTTATAAAACAACTTCTAACTGGGTATTTCAAACGGTCCTTTTGTGAGGCGCAGCCGGAAACTAGTTCTGTATGATGACGAGAGGTGGGGGTCGATAAACCAACAGGATCCTCCATCATCATTTACATCTCCAGTTTGGGAACATTTTGGCTTCTCAGTAGATTATTACAAAGGCGATGTACAGAGAGTTGTGGGATAAAACGTTATTATGTCGCCGCGCTCAACGAGAATAGCCAATGGAGCTGCCAACACCTCAAATATGTTGGCACGTTTACGCAGGCATCACCCCAGAATACCGTAGCAAGACATCTCTCCCCTCTACATTCAAGCAGCCCTTGGCAGCTGATTTTGACCTGGCCAAATAAATTACAAAAGCGATAGGTAAGCTTATGTTTATAATTTTTTGTCTGGTTTATATCGGCTTTCCGACCATTCTCGGTGGTTGAGAATAAGGGGGTTTCAGCACCTCGTAAAAGTGCTCGAGTCACGTTATAAATGTCCCTCTTGAACCCATTTCATCAAACAGGTAGTACCCGCTATATATCATCATACCAAAGCCGAAGTTGTCATTGAATTATGCTGCGATTACTCAACAGTCACAAGTCCATCACATTACCCCGAAGTGGGAGATGTACAGAGTCACAACTGCGCCTCTGGCACGGTCAGTGCGCACGGTCAGTGCCATCTGGGATCCTAGGGACGTCCCTAGCCTAAACCTAGCCTTAAAGACTACCTCAGAGGACGCTGTCGCACCTAATTCCTGTCCTACAGAGGATATTCTCATTTAGGTTCCAGCTCGATGCTAATACATATTCAGGAATTGAGGGGTGGGAACATCGTGGTGATGTCCACTTGGAGTGGAGAAATAACATGTAACGTTACTGTAGTGCACTGACTGACAGCTGTCAGTCTAACTAGCATGCTAACCTTAGCCAGCTAATGAAAGTGATATGAGCACCATTTCAGTTAAGAAAGGCATACTGCATGTCCTGTGAAAACAATTATTTCAGAAAGACTACCGGTCAAGAGATGTCTTAGCTAAAACCGTGTCTGTACGAGCATGTTCAGGGTTGACGTTTTGGCTGGCTTTTTTTCGTTTGACAATTCCAGTGAAATCATGACGGACATGATCAAATAGCTGCCTATATTCTTGGTTATCTCTGTTATCATTTCAGTAAGATAGCTGGCTCTATATAATCAATGCATTATGTACATTTCGGCCACGAATCCGCTATAGAAATGTAAAGAATATAAACTCTGGTAATATGGATAGTCTTAACTATTGAACGGTTTAGAGCGTGTATTAAAGCAATGGGAGAGTTCGTTTTGCATGGCCCGTTGGGTGTAGATTTCTCTTTAGGGTCAATTGAATAATGAGCAAAGCCTGCATTACCGGGCCACGCAAAACGAATTCACCTAAAACGTCAGCGGTCAAAACCGTTCATCTCGGTGCGACGGGGGACGGCGTCGTTCTGAAATGCAATCATACCACACAATTTGACCATGTATAAAATGGTTGTGTATATATATATATATATATATATATATATATATATATATATATATATCCAAACTGACTCTATGCCAATCCACAGGTCTCTACCCACTGAGACACAACATACGCTGATGCAAAAATTATTATTGATTACCATAAGTATTTATCTATTTAAGTATTTATACATAAGTATTTATCTATTGATTACCATAAGTATTTATATATATATATATATATATATATATATATAAATGCAATTTGACAAATGATACAACGGATTATTATAATTTACTGGGGGGGAAGAGGAGGTGCAAAAACATGAGTTCCATCCATTATTTTAATTTGCTCCATGGCAACGCAGCCAAGTGAAGGGTTGTCACTAGTTAACACAGCCATTTTCATATTAATGTCATTTTTTTAAAACTCTATCATTTGTTTACAAGCATGATAGCTGTACTTTTAGTTTATGGTTGACACAGCTTGTTGTCCATTAACTAATCTTCATTTCTCAACTAGTTCAAATCACATGAATGGATCCGATTGGTATTTACAGTCAATTTCCACCTCCAATATGGTAACAAACGCAGTTAGTGAATCGCTGATAATGGAATCAGAATGGATTCTAAGCCATTATTTGTGTGGAAACTCATAAACAGTAGATTTCTAACTGGATTTGTGTGTGTGTGTGTGTGTGTTTTAATGGAGAGCATGCGTAGACCTCATGCAGAAACCAGAATCCCTGCCACAGGGCGAACTATATGTTTCCTGAGGGGGGAGTGTTACCTAATCAGAATAGGCCTTTAGGTGTTCCATGTCATTAGACACATGTCCTGTCCACGCTGAACAGATCATTAGAAACAGATAGAGAGCTGATGTTGACATCATTAGGATAGACCTATAGGTGTTCCATATCATTAGCCCTGTCCATGAGTGAGATTTGAGATCATTACACAGTATTACTATCATTAGGAATGTCTGGCATCATAAAGATTGGCCTGTATGTGTTGTTCTGTTAATTTACATAGGTCTGTATGTGTTGTAGTTAGAGATATCTGATGTGGACATCATCAGGATAGGTCTGTAGGTGTTGTAGTTAGAGATATCTGATGTTGACATCATCAGGATAGGTCTGTATGTGTTGTAGTTAGAGAGAACTGATGTTGACATCATCAGGATAGGTCTGTATGTGTTGTAGTTAGAGATATCTGATGTGGACATCATCAGGATAGGTCTGTAGGTGTTGTAGTTAGAGATATCTGATGTTGACATCATCAGGATAGGTCTGTATGTGTTGTAGTTAGAGAGAACTGATGTTGACATCATCAGGATAGGTCTGTATGTGTTGTAGTTAGAGATATCTGATGTTGACATCATCAGGATAGGTCTGTATGTGTTGTAGTTAGAGATATCTGATGTGGACATCATCAGGATAGGTCTGTATGTGTTGTAGTTAGAGATAACTGATGTTGACATCATCAGGATAGGTCTGTATGTGTTGTAGTTAGAGATATCTGATGTGGACATCATCAGGATAGGTCTGTATGTGTTGTAGTTAGAGATAACTGATGTTGACATCATCAGGATAGGTCTGTATGTGTTGTAGTTAGAGATAACTGATGTTGACATCATCAGGATAGGTCTGTAGGTGTTCCAAATCATTAGACATTGATTCCATGCTGAACAGGGTGAGATTTTAGATTATTTTAGTAGTATTATTGCAAATGGCTGACAACACACACACACACACACACACACACACACACACACACACACACACACACACACACACACACACACACACACACACACACACACACACACACACACACACACACACACACACACTCGACAAGACGGAGCTTCTCTTTCTCCCCGGGAAAGCCTGCCAGCTCAAAGACCTCTCTATCACAACAACTCCACAGTGTCGCCCTCCCAGAGTGCAGAGAACCTTGACGTGACCCCCGGATAACACCCTGTCGTTCTCTGCAAACATCAAAGCAGTGACTCTCTCCTGCAGGTTCTTGCTCTATAACAGCCGTAGAGTACGACCCTACCTCACACAGGAAGCTGCGCAGGTCCTAATCCAAGCACTTGTCATCTCTCCTGTCTGGACTACAGCAACTCACTGTTGGCTGGGCTCCCCGCTTGTGCCATCAAACCCCTGCAACCTTTCCATGTTCTCCCATGTCACCCTGCTCCTCCGTACGCTCCGCTGGCTTCCAGTCGAAGCTGGCGTCCACTACAAGACCATGGTGCTTACCTACAGAACAGCAAGATAAACTGCCCCTCCCTACCTTCAGGCTGTGATCGAACCCTACATCCTAACCCGAACACTCCGTTCTGCCACCTCTGGTCTCTTGGTCCTCCCACCCCTACGGGAGAGCAGCTCCTGCTCAGCCCAGTCCAAGCTCTTCTCTGTCCTGGCACCCCAATGGTGGAACCAGCTTCCCCCTGAAGAGTCCCTGCCCTTCTTCTGAAAGCACCTGAAACCCAAACTCTTCAAAGAGTATCTTAAATACCCCAGCCCCCCCCCCCCCCCCCCCCCCCCCCTTCTAGCTTAGACTTTGCTCTGGATAAGAGCTTCTGCTGAATGATTCACATGTAAATTTTAATTTTAATGCATGTCCTCTCCATGTGGCTGCGCTGCTGTGTGTGTTTCTGTGTGCGTGTGACCTCTAACCCTCCAGTCTCTGTGTGTATATGACCTCTAAACCTCCAGTCTCTGTGTGTATATAACCTCTAAACCTCCAGTCTCTGTGTGTATATGACCTCTAACCCTCCAGTCTCTGTGTGTATATGACCTCTAACCCTCCAGTCTCTGTGTGTATATATGACCTCTAAACCTCCAGTCTCTGTGTGTATATAACCTCTAAACCTCCAGTCTCTGTGTGTATATGACCTCTAACCCTCCAGTCTCTGTGTGTATATGACCTCTAACCCTCCAGTCTCTGTGTGTATATGACCTCTAACCCTCCAGTCTGTGTATGTATATGACCTCTAACCCTCCAGTCTGTGTGTGTATATGACCTCTAACCCTCCAGTCTGTGTGTGTATATAACCTCTAAACCTCCAGTCTGTGTGTGTATATGACCTCTAACCCTCCAGTCTCTGTGTGTATATGACCTCTAACCCTCCAGTCTCTGTGTTCCGCCAGGTGACATGTCTCCAGGACTTCTTCGGTGACGAGGACATTTTCGTGGCGTGTGGACCGGAGAAATACCGTTACCAAGATGACTTCCAGCTGGAGGAGAATGGTAAGATACCTCACTTCCTGTGTGTGTGTGTGTGTGTGTGTGAGAGAGCCCCTGTCTCTTTCTTTGACTGTAAAACTTTTCCCTGTAAATTTACAGTATTATCCTTACCGTAAAACATATTAGAGCAGCGGTATCCAAACTAGGGGTCACGACCTCATATGGGATAATGGATACACAGAGAGTAACTGACAGCAAAAGATCTGAGCACAGAACTCTGAGATATATATATATATATATAACTTCCATTGTAAACTACATCAAACCACATCCATTGTGCTCATGCCTGTTCACAAAACAATGTGGAGATGTGAGATCAGAGCACGACAATACTCTATTTCATACCAAGGCTTGGTGGTTATCGACGGCGTGGAAAGAATTTCGGCATTGAGAGAGGAAGCGTTGTCATTCACAATGGATATGAAGGAAAAAGGAAACCGCACACTGCTCTTGATAGTATCACTGCTCTTGATAGTATCACTGCTCTTTAATAAGCTTTACGTATCGGCCTGACGGCCTTCGTCAGAGCTTTTGTGAGTTTTTTAAATCAGCACCCTCATGTAGACCTAGCCCCACCCACATCCGTTCCACGCATCGAAAGGGGTTGGAGGCAAAGGAAAAATAAATAAGTGCTACCAAACATAATAATATGCATTTCATAAATATTCAAATAAAAGTGTGTAAATAACACACATTAAACTTGTCTGTAAAACCACGACGAGGACATCGACCTACCGAGCAAGTTTTCATTAATCATTGGGTACATCGTACGAAAAACATCAGAGTCATCTTATACAGGCACATAATTCATGGTCAAATTCACAACATAACATACAGAGGCATTTCATCATTAAGACATTTAGGAAATATTGTCTAGAGGGTAAAAATCAAAAAAACATTCTCTGTTACTCAGAGTATTATTAATATCATCTCACAATGGATATAAAAAAACAAACTTTGTTAACTTTCTGTGAAAAGAAAATGTGGTCTCCTTGCCGATGTAACAGACATATCTGAGAAACTGAACGCAAGCAGGGGAAATACAAAAACATTCTACAGGTGAGTGACCGAATCAGCAACATCCGTTTTGACTGTGTTCCTGGGTCAGCTGACATGTGACATGCCGGTAAGTGAAATCAAAACAGCTGATCGAGCTGTCATGTGACCTAATGCTGCAGACAACACATTCGTCATGTGACCTAATGCTGCAGACAACACATTCGCAGGTTGCTATGGAGAAGATTTGGTTCTTGACTCAAATACTGTGCCGTCTCTCTCCGAGCATTAAAACTCATGCTACGTTGATTCAATGCTGTCGTCTGCATTAAAACTAATGGTACATTGATTCAATACTGTCGTCTGCATTAAAACTCATGGTACATTGATTCAATACTGTCATCTGCATTAAAACTCATGGTACGTTGATTCTATACTGTCGTCTGCATTAAAACTCATGGTACATTGATTCTATACTGTCGTCTGCATTAAAAACAAAATATCGATCCAGTTGGATGTGATAGGAGAGATGAGGCCCCCCCTGACTTTGAGAAGCTCCAACACGACATGCATCACGCCACACCCATCTCATTAGTGGTGGTGAGGTAAGAGACATTATGAGGTAAGAGACATTATGAGGTAAGAGACATTATGAGGTAACAGACATTATGAGGTAAGAGACATTATGAGGTAAGAGACATTATGAGGTAAGAGACATAATGAGGTAAGAGACATTATGAGGTAAGAGACATTATGAGGTAAGAGACATTATGAGGTAAGAGACATATTGAGGTAAGAGACATTATGAGGTAAGAGACATTATGAGGTAAGAGACATTATGAGGTAAGAGACATTATGAGGTAAGAGACATATTGAGGTAAGAGACATTATGAGGCAAGAGACATTAGACATTATGAGGTAAGAGACATTATGAGGTAAGAGACATTATGTCAGACTCATTTTAAATTGACTGCCATAGACCCACATTACAAAAGTTAACATTGGCTCTTAATTACGTCATTTGGTTGGCTCGTTGGCCAAAACCCCCTGAATTACAGCATTTTACAGTGAAACTCGACCAGTATTTTTGTAATATAGATGCTGTTATATATTTTACATTACTATTTTCCTAACTGTAAAACAAATTACAGCATACAGCATCCCTGCTGTAAATTTACAGTGAGTTCATCCCTGAAATCTAAATGTACAAATAAAAATGATAATATTTTACCTAAAATAGATTTATTCAAATTGTTAACAATATTTAAAAAATAATTAACAAAAGAAGTAACAATAGTTAACACATATATAACCAAAAAATAGCATCATTACAACACTAATTTAAAAACTATATTGTGTGCCTGTGTGTGTGGGATGTGGGGGAGGGAGAGACAAAACGAGAGAGAGGGAGATGGAGTTAAAATTGGGATTGGGTACAATCCTAGATCTATGATCAGGGGCGACTCTGTTCGGAGTAAGGGAGTTCAGAGGCAGTGAAACACACAACGGGACGGTTTGAGCAGGAGAGCATCCAGGAGAGAGAAGGCAGCGCAGCATCAGGTGTTCCTCATCGGGCTCCATAACAAACAACCTCAATTCTGATTGGTCAGCTCTTCTCACCCCAGGGACAAGCAAATAAAAAAGAAAGAACAGAATGAGAGACAGAGAGCACCAGGGCTGTTACTCTGTTGGTTAAAAGACAGGGGATAAGGGACATATCAAGCTGAGTATTGTGTAACAGTACTTACCTCCCTAGAGGTCTTCGTTCAACCTCAGTGTGCTCTTGGAAGAATGGGGCAAGGTAGTGTTTCAGAACAGCTGGCTTCCAGTGGGGCCACCTTGTCATCCATCAACTTGGGGTGATTGTAACCTTACAGCATATTATTCCAATACAGTTTATGAAATCAATTGAGGCATTGAACAAATACAAATAAGCACTGAGCACATTTTTGGTCTTGTGAACAGAAACGTGAATGTTGTGAGAATTTTGTGCAACTTCCAGCCTGTGTTTACAGTGAACACTGAGGCTCTACCCTTATGTAACCGATATGAAATGGCTAGTTAGTTAGCGGTGGTGCGCGCTAATAGCATTTCAATCAGTGACGTCACTCGCTCTGAGACTTGAAGTAGGGTTTCCCCTTGCGTTGCAAGGGCCGCGGCTTTTGTGGCGCGATGGGTAACGATGCTTCGTGGGGTGTCAGTTGTTGATGTGTGCAAGGGTCCCTGGTTCGAGCCCGGGTGAAGAGAGGGACGGAACCTACACTGTTACACTTACAGTTTTAGAAAGTAGCCAATACGCTATTGTGGCTATTGGAGCATAATGTAGGCCTACCAACAAAACCAATGGCGCGAACACAATGTAGGCTACCCCTCTGCCTATTAGGCTCCCGAGTGGCACAGCCGTCTAAGGCACTGCATCTCAGTGCTAGAGGTGTCATTACAGACCCTGGTTCGTTCCCAGGCTGTGTCACAACCAGCCATGATCTGGAGTCCCATAGGGCGGCGCACAATTGGCCCAGTGTTGTTAGGGGAGGGTTTGCCCTGGGTGGGCCATCATTGTAAAATAAGAATATGTTTTTTGACTGACTTGCCTAGTTAAACAAAGGTTAAATAAATATTGTTAGGTTCTTATTTTTCATAGTAAATAACTCACGGACACTAGAGAAGCTTTAACCAAGTTTAATTCTCACCAAAGGTTCTGTACAGCTGTAATTCAGACAACCCAACATTTCTCCCATCACAGATATGTATATCCCACTTAAGACACTCCTCCTTCTCTTCCATCCTCCCATCTTATGGTTCTACAGGAAAAGAGTAACAGGATACTAAACCTTTATTACTCCCTTCAGGGGATCTGACCTCACCTCCTGAACTCAACCCCTCCTTCACCTAATCCACAGATGTCCATCTGTCTCCCCTATATCAACACGGTGCTCTCCTCCCTTCCACCCAACACATTCCAAAGCCATCTGTCTTTCTACAGAGAACCATTCTTCTTCTCTATCATTTATTTAATATCTCAATGTTCAAAATGTCGAATCCAACTATGTATATACAGTGAGGGAAAAAATATTTGATCCCCTGCTGATTTTGTACGTTTGCCCACTGACAAAGAAATGATCAGTCTATAATTTTAATGGTAGGTTTATTTGAACAATGAGAGACAGAATAACAACAACAAAATCCAGAAAAACACATGTCAAAAATGTTATAAATTGATTTGCATTTTAATGAGGAAAATAAGTATTTGACCCCCTCTCAATCAGAAAGATTTCTGGCTCCCAGGTGTCTTTTATACAGGTAACGAGCTGAGATTAGGAGCACACTCTTAAAGGGAGCTTGTTACCTGTATAAAAGACACCTGTCCACAGAAGCAATCAATCAATCAGATTCCAAACTCTCCACCATGGCCAAGACCAAAGAGCTCTCCAAGGATGTCAGGGACAAGATTGTAGACCTACACAAGGCTGGAATGGGCTACAAGACCATCACCAAGCAGCTTGGTGAGAAGGTGACAACAGTTGGTGCCATTATTCGCAAATGGAAGAAACACAAAAGAACTGTCAATCTCCCTCGGCCTGGGGCTCCATGCAAGATCTCACCTCGTGGAGTTGCAATGATCATGAGAACGGTGAGGAATCAGCCCAGAACTACACGGGAGGATCTTGTCAATGATCTCAAGGCAGCTGGGACCATAGTCACCAAGAAAACAATTGGTAACACACTACGTCGTGAAGGACTGAAATCATGCAGCGCCCGCAAGGTCCCCCTGCTCAAGAAAGCACATATACTACGTACCCGTCTGAAGTTTGCCAATGAACATCTGAATGATTCAGTGGACAACTGGGTGAAAGTGTTGTGGTCAGATGAGACCAAAATGGAGCTCTTTGGCATCAACTCAACTCGCCGTGTTTGGAGGAGGAGGAATGCTGCCTATGACCCCAAGAACACCATCCCCACTGTCAAACATGGAGGTGGAAACATGCTTTGGGGGTGTTTTTCTGCTAAGGGGACAGGACAACTTCACCGCATCAAAGGGACAATGGACGGGGCCATGTACCGTCAAATCTTGGGTGAGAACCTCCTTCCCTCAGCCAGGGCATTGAAAATGGGTTGTGGATGGATATTCAAGCATGACAATGACCCAAATCACACGGCCAAGGCAACAAAGGAGTGGCTCAAGAAGAAGCACATTAAGGTCCTGGAGTGGCCTAGCCAGTCTCCAGACCTCAATCCCATAGAAAATCTGTGGAGGGAGCTGAAGGTTGGAGTTGCCAAACGTCAGCCTCGAAACCTTAACCTCTCTGGCGCAGGTGGGACGAATTCGTCCCACCTACGTAACAGCCACCTGAATCCAGTGGCGCGATTTTTGAATCGTTTGAAATACTATTACTTCAATTTCTCAAACATATGACTATTTTACAGCTATTTAAAGACAAGACTCTCGTTAATCTAACCACACTGTCCGATTTCAAAAAGGCTTTACAACGAAAGCAAAACATTAGATTATGTCAGGAGAGTGCCTAGCCAGAAATAATCAGACACCCATTTTTCAAGCTAGCATATAATGTCACATAAACCCAAACCACAGCTAAATGCAGCACTAACCTTTTATGATCTTCATCAGATGACACACCTAGGACATTATGTTATACAATACATGCATGTCTGTTCAATCAAGTTCATATTTATATCAAAAAACAGCTTTTTACATTAGCATGTGACGTTCAGAAAAAGCATACCCCCCGCAAACTTCCGGGGAATTTACTAACAGTTTGCTAAATTACTCACGATAAACGTTCACAAAAAGCACAACAATTATTTTAAGAATTATAGATACATTACTCCTCTATGCACTCGATATGTCCGATTTTAAAATAGGTTTTCGGATGAAGCACATTTTGCAATATTCTAAGTACATAGCCCAGCCATCACGGGCTAGCTATTTAGACACCCACCCAGTTCAGCCTTCACCAAAATCACATTTCCTATAAGAAAAATGCTCTTACCTTTCCTGTTCTTCGTCAGAATGCACTCCCAGGACTTCTACTTCAATAACAAATGTAGGTTTGGTCCCAAATAATCCATCGTTATGTTCCATCAGCGACGTTTTGTTCGTGCGTTCTAGACACTATCAGAATACTAAATCACGGTCAGGAGCATGGCGCATGACGTGACAAAAAATGTCTAAATATTCCATTACCGTACTTCGAAGCATGTCAACCGCTGTTTAAAATCAATTTTTATGCCATTTATCTCGTAGAAAAGCGATAATATTCCGACCGGGAATCTGCAATAAGCTAAACAGCCGAATGAAATTTCTCCACGGGGACGAATCGCGCATGCGCCTTATTCCATTGTCACCTAAAGGGACACTTGGAAAAGGCGATAATCTGTTTCAGCCTGAGGCTGCCTCGTCATCGTTCCTGTTTTTCCCGGGTTCTGAGAGCCTATTGGAGCCCTAGGAATTGTCACGTTACAGCTAAGATCCTTACTCTTCAATAAACAGAGGCAAGAAGAACAACTCCTTGTCAGACAGGCCACTTCCTGCATGAAACCTTCTCAGATTTTTGCCTGCCATAGGAGTTCTGTTATACTCACAGACACCATTCAAACAGTTTTAGAAACTTTAGGGTGTTTTCTATCCAAACCTGAACAATAATATGCATATTCTAGCTTCTGAGTTGGTGTAGGAGGCAGTTAAAAATGGGCACATATTTTTTCCAAAATTCTCAATACTGCCCCCTAGCCCAAACAGGTTAATGACTTGGAGAAGATCTGCAAAGAGGAGTGGGACAAAATCCCGCCTGAGATGTGTGCTACAACTTCAAGAAACGTCTGACCTCTGTGATTGCCAACAAGGGTTTTGCCACCAAGTACTAAGTCATGTTTTTGCAGAGGGGTCAAATACTTATTTCCCTCATTAAAATGCAAATCATTTTAGAACATTTTTGACATGCGTTTTCTGATTTTTTTTGCTGTTATTCTGTCTCTCATTGTTCAAATAAACCTACCATTAAAATTATAGACTGATCATTTCTTTGTCAGTGGGCAAATGTACAAAATCAGCAGGGGATCAAATATTTTTTTCCCTCACTGTATATATTTGGCTTATATGCATATTCAAACCTGTCACAAAATACAAAACTGCCCCTTTCATTAAGACATAAGCTTTTTACCAGACTGGCTTTTCAAAGACAGCTTGAAATGTAGCCTACATTGACCTATACTTACCTAGAACTGGGCTAATAACTTGCTAACTAGCAAAGAATAACAATGAAATCACAATCATCTTGCAAAGTTAGATTTGTTTTGGTTTGTTGCATTCAAAAAGGGCCTTATGTAATGTTGATTCGATCGCAGAAAACAAACACTAATCTACATAGTGCAAACTCAGTGAAATCTCTTGTGTCTCTGCACAGCCTGGCATTTGTTCCTGCGCGGCAATCCTGGAGGTGAGTGGTCACGTGGTCACACAGCTCAGAGAGAATATTGCTCTCAACATTTTCCTTTCTAGCTGTGCCACCAAATGTTTGAATACTACTGGTACAGTGAACAGGTGTAGCTGATACTTTAACAATGTTGTTTCAATGTAACTAGGCAAGTCAGTTAATAACAAATTCTTATTTACGATGATGGCCTACCGGTGGAACAGGGGCAGAAGAACAGATTTTTTACCTTGTCAGCTCAGGGATTCAATCCAGCAACCTTTCTGTTACTGGCCCAACGCTCTAACCACTAGGCTACCTGCCGCCCAATCGAACACCTGGTTAGCGGGGAGAGGATATACGGACACTCCTGGCCTGCAAAACGATGACAATATGTCGAGCAACTGAGAGCCTCAGCCGAGTGGAGACGTCTAGATGGCTACCAACCGAATCACACAGGGTTTTAAAGGCCGAGGACATTGTGTCCCGGAGTGGTTGGCGTTCCTGTCCTCCCCATTTAGTAGACTGTAACAGTGACATCTAGATGGCTACCAATATTAGTTATTCCTTGTGTAGGCTGCTATCCTACTTGAAATATAATCTTTGGAGAGAAACAAATGTGCCTAGTTACTAGCTACTGTCGCCGACACTGATAAAGCTGCCCAGTGGAAGCACCTTAGGTCAGCAGATACAACACTGGTCATTCACACCTGCTTTATCGGCTCCCGAGTAGTTTAACAGCCCAAGATGTGGTGGTTTATGTGGCATGTCAATCCGAAAAAGAACGTTGGGTCATATCGGTTTAACTGCTAGAAACAAGCCATGTTCTCTGTAGTAGTGGTGACAACATAGATGTCACAAATCTGCACTCTGCTTATTCTCTGTGGACTCGGTACAGCCTTCTCCTGGCCTGACCTGACGTTCTCCTGACCTGACGTTCTCCTGACCTGACGTTCTCCTGACCTGACGTTCTCCTGACCTGACGTTCTCCTGACCTGACGTTCTCCTGACCTGACGTTCTCCTGACCTGACGTTCTCCTGACCTGACGTTCTCCTGACCTGACGTCTCCTGACCTGACGTTCTCCTGACCTGACGTGACGTTCTCCTGACCTGACGTTCTCCTGACCTGACGTTCTCCTGACCTGACGTTCTCCTGACCTGACGTTCTCCTGACCTGACGTTCTCCTGACCTGGCGTTCTCCTGACCTGACGTTCTCCTGACCTGACGTTCTCCTGACCTGACGTTCTCCTGACCTGACGTTCTCCTGACCTGACGTTCTCCTGACCTGACGTTCTCCTGACCTGACGTTCTCCTGACCTGACGTTCTCCTGACCTGACATTTGTTACGAACCGGCTCAGAGTTCGCAACAAAAGGGAGACAACGTGGAGACAAGGAGTATCAAAAATATATATTTATTAGATACCATAACTAGCACAACCAAAAACAAGGTGTCTGCATGGAGAGAGTCTTCTCAATGACTGTGGAAGAGGTGTCTTTATCCTGGGACACACCCGAGCCCAGGTGTTTCCCATCAAGCTGACGACCCTTCCAACTCCGCCCACTGGTCATCCTAATAAGGAACAAGAGCAAAGAGCGAAAATACAGCAGACAGAGTGGGAGGGTCGTCACACCCCCCCCATAAAACCGGGGACCAACAAGGGCCCCGGAACAACGTACCAGTCTCTGCGTCCCAAATTGACAAGGGGTTAAATGTTCACAGTTCCACCTGCCCCAACCAACCTCCTCCCCAGACCTCAGCAACCTTTACACAGGAAGCAACTTTTAAGAGGAAAGAAAACGAGACCAGGAGGGAACAGACAGGAACGACAGAACATGACAACCCCAAACAACGGTCAGTCACGTAAATATTCAGGAACAGGGCGCACGAGAGAGTGCATCAGCAATCACGTTACCAGTTCACCGGATATGCCTCACATCGAGAAGGAAGGATTGTAAAAATAAACACCATCTCATTATCCTCTGATTAGGACACATCATGGACCCTTCAAAGTGTTGTAGCGCCCAAATGAGTGCTAGCACTTCTTTTTCCATGACCGAGTAGTTCAACTGATAACGGTTAAACTTTTTTGGAAAAGAAACTACCAGGGCTCTCAACCCCAAATTGACACCGGCCTCTGCGTCCCAAATTGACACCGGCCTCTGCGTCCCAAATTGACACCGGCCTCTGCGTCCCAAATTGACACCGGCCTCTGCGTCCCAAATTGACGAGGTTACATGTTCACCTTCCACTTGCCCCAGCCAACCTCCTTCTCCCCGGACCTCAGCAACCTTTGTGCACAGGAAGCAACATTTAAGAGGAAAGGAGAACACAAGACCAGGAGGGAACAGACAGGAAAGTTAGAACATGACAAAACCAAACAATGGTCAGTCACATAACACTCAGGAACAGGGCACACAAGAGACCGTATCAGCTACAAACGCAAACAACATCTCCCAACGGTTCATAGTCACTTCTCAACGTTTCAGTCATTTCCCAACGGTTCATAGTCACTGCAACGGTTCATAGTCACTGCAACGGTTCATAGTCACTGCAACGGTTCATAGTCACTGCAACGGTTCATAGTCACTGCAACGGTTCATAGTCACTGCAACGGTTCATAGTCACTCCAACGGTTCATAGTCACTCCAACGGTTCATAGTCACTCCAACGGTTCATAGTCACTCCAACGGTTCATAGTCACTCCAACGGTTCATAGTCACTCCAACGGTTCATAGTCACTCCAACGATTCATAGTCACTCCAACGATTCTCCAACGATTCATGCTGAGCACACCAGACCACAACAAGAGAACACAATCACACCGGCACCACAGAAAAGAGATGAGAAATGGAGCTTCCCCAAAACCTACAATAACTCAACCCTAGTCTTCATGCAGATTTGCGGTGGGTAATTATGCACTGTAGCCCGCTGGCGAGGAAGTAACCCCCCAGCACGCTGGTAGATTCCACCAAGCCACGGATGTGCCCCCGAGACAACTGCTCAGTCCACAGACACCACACAAAAACAACAAACATTAAGAATGCCCAACATATTCCAAAATGAAACACGTCGCTAAGCCTATCAGGGGAAAAAGGCTATAGCTCCGGGTAGTAAGTTTCACTACCCTATCCAAATCTCCCACCGAGGTACACAGCTGATTGTACTCACCTCCTCAGACCAATGTCCCAACAGCGAGTAGAACAAGCATTTCCAGGCTAGGCAGGGGCCTGGAAACTAACCAATGTACTCTCTCCAACCCAGCACACAAACCAAACAAACAAAGGCAACCAGTACTGAGCCCCAAACTCAAACAAACAAACAAAGCACCTCAATTTAACATACCTCCACGTTTTCTCCCAACCACAAGTTCAAGTATCCCGGATGAGCCTCCACTTGTTACGAACCGGCTCAGAGTTCGCAACAAAAGGGAGACAACGTGGAGACAAGGAGTATCAAAAATATATATTTATTAGATACCATAACTAGCACAACCAAAAACAAGGTGTCTGCATGGAGAGAGTCTTCTCAATGACTGTGGAAGAGGTGTCTTTATCCTGGGACACACCCGAGCCCAAGTGTTTCCCATCAAGCTGACGACCCTTCCAACTCCGCCCACTGGTCATCCTAATAAGGAACAAGAGCAAAGAGCGAAAATACAGCAGACAGAGTGGGAGGGTCGTCACACATTCTCCTGGTCTGAGATTCTCCTGACCTGATATTCTCCTGACCTGACATTCTCCTGACCTGACATTCTCCTGAGCTGACATTTACCTAACCTGACATTCTCCTGATCTGACATTCTCCTGACCTGACATTCTCCTCGTCTGAGATTCTCCTGATCTGACATTCTCCTGACCTGACATTCTCCTGATCTGACATTCTCCTGATCTGACATTCTCCTGACCTGACATTCTCCTGATCTGACATTCTCCTGATCTGACATTCTCCTGACCTGAGATTCTCCTGACCTGAGATTCTCCTGACGTGACATTCTCCTGACCTGACATTCTCCTGAGCTGACATTCTCCTGATCTGACATTCTCCTGATCTGACATTCTCTTTATGCTGACATTCTCCTGACCTGACAAACTCCTGATCTGACATTTACCTAAACTGACATTCTCCTGATCTGATATTCTCCTGACCTGACATTCTCCTGGTCTGAGATTCTCCTGACCTGACATTCTCCTGGTCTGAGATTCTCCTGACCTGACATTCTCCTGAGCTGACATTCTCCTGATCTGACATTCTCCTGGTCTAACATTCTCTTTATGCTGACATTCTCCTGACCTGACATTCTCCTGACCTGACATTCTCCTGACCTGACATTCTCCTAACCTGACATACTCCTGATCTGACATTTTCCTAACCTGACATTCTCCTGAGCTGATGTTCTCCTGACCTGACATTCTCCTAACCTGACGTTCTCCTGACCTGATATTCTCCTGACCTGACGTTCTCCTGATCTGACATTCTCCTGAGCTGACAATCTCCTTACTTGACATTCTCCTGATCTGATTTTCTCCTGATCTGACATTCTCCTGATCTGACATTCTCCTGACCTGACATTCTCCTGACCTGACGTTCTCCTGACCTGACGTTCTCCTGAGCTGATGTTCTCCTGACCTGACGTTCTCCTGATCTGACATTCCCCTGACCTGACATTTACCTAACCTGACATTCTCCTGACCTGACATTCTCCTGACCTGACATTCTCCTGACCTGACATTCTCCTGAGCTGACATTCTCCTGACCTGACATTCTCCTGATCTGACATTCTCCTGGTCTGAGATTCTCCTGACCTGATATTCTCCTGACCTGACATTCTCCTGACCTGACATTCTCCTGAGCTGACATTTACCTAACCTGACATTCTCCTGATCTGACATTCTCCTGACCTGACATTCTCCTGACCTGACATTCTCCTGACCTGAGATTCTCCTGACCTGACATTGTCCTGACCTGACATTCTCCTGGTCTGACATTCTCCTGATCTGACATTCTCCTGACCGGACATTCTCCTGACCTGACATTCTCCTGGTCTGACATTCTCCTGATCTGACATTCTTCTGACCTGACATTCTCCTGACCTGACATTCTCTTTATGCTGACATTCTCCTGACCTGACATTCTCCTGACCTGACATTCTCCTGACCTGACATTCTCTTTATGCTGACATGCTCCTGATCTGACATTTTCCTAACCTGACATTCTCCTGACCTGACATTCTCTTTATGCTGACATTCTCATAACCTGACATTCTTCTGACCTGACATTCTCCATACTTGATATTCTCCTGACCTGACATTCTCCTGATCTGACATTCTCCTGACCTGACATTTTCCTGATCTGACATTCTCCTGATCTGACATTCTCCTGACTCGACATTCTCCTGACCTGACATTCTCCTGAGCTGAGATTCTCCTGACCTGACATTCTCCTGACCTGACATTCTCCTGAGCTGCCGTTCTCCTGACCTGACATTCTCCTGGTCTGAGATTCTCCTGACCTGACATTCTCCTGACCTGACATTCTCCTGACCTGACATTCTCTTTATGCTGACATTCTCCTAACCTGACATTCTCCTGACCTGACATTCTCCTGATCTGACATTCTCCTGACCTGACATTCTCCTGACCTGACATTCTCTTTATGCTGACATTCTCCTAACCTGACATTCTCCTGACCTGACATTCTCTTTATGCTGACATTCTCCTAACCTGACATTCTCCTGACCTGACATTCTCCTGACCTGACATTCTCCTGACCTGAGTGCCCCACTAAACATCGTCCAACATGCAACGAACCACACAAAGAGTTCCCTAGCATCAGGCTAGCCTCTGATCTGTGTCTACTCATCTCTTTATATCTTCATCCCCTCTCTCTTCTTTCTCATTTTCTCTCACCCACCTGCTTTCTTTCCATCTTGCTCCCTTCTCTCTCTTTCATCTGTGTGTCTGTCTGTCTGTCTGTCTCTCTCAATTCAATTTCAATTCAAGGGGCTTTATTGGCATGGGAAACATTGCCAAAGCAAGTGAATTAGATGATAAACAGTAAACATTTTACAGTAAACATTACTCACAAAGGTTTCAAAAGAATAAAGACATTTCAAATATCATATTATGTCTATGTCAAGTGTTGTAACGATGTGCAAATAGTTGAAAATAAATTAACATAAATATGGGTTGTATTTACAATGGTGTTTGGGTCACGTTGTCGAAAGGAGCAGACCAAAGTGCAGTGTGGTTGTAGTTCCACATTTTATTTAATCCGTGAAACTTTGCAATACATAAATAACTGAATATGACAAAACAACAAACCGTGACGCAGAGAGAAACAAACACTACTCAAAATATAATCACCCACAAAACCCAGGAAGAAAAACCCTACTTAAATATGATCTCCAATTAGAGACAAAGAGGACCAGCTGCCTCCAATTGGAGATCAACCCAAAAAACAACAACATAGAAATAGAAAAACTAGAACTTAAGCATAGAAATACAAAACATAGAAAAACACAAAACACCCCCTGTCACGCCCTGACCTACTCTACCATAGAAAATAACCTCTTACTATGGTCAGGACGTGACAGTTTGTTCTTCATTGGTTGCCCTTTTCTTGTGGAAACAGGTCACAAGTCCTGCTGCTGTGATGACATTCATGGCACACTGTGGTATTTCACCCAATAGATATGAGAGTTGATCAAAATTGGATTTGTTTTTTGAATTCTGAGGTAAATATGTGTCTCTAATATGGTCATACATTTGGCAGGAGGTTAGGAAGTGCAGCTCAGTTCCCACCTCCTTTTGTTGGCAGTGTGCACATAGCCTGTCTTCTCTTGAGTGCCTGGTCTGCCTTCGGCGGCCTTTCTCAATAGCAAGGCTACCTAGTCTATACATAGTCAAAGATTTCCTTCATTTTGGGTCAGTCACAGAGGTCATGTATTCCGCCGCTGTGTACTCTCTGTTTAGGGCCAAATAGCGTTCTAGTTTTGTTAATTCTTTCCAATGTGTCAAGTAATTATCTTTTTGTTTCCTCATGATTTGTTTGGGTCTAATTGTGTTGCTGTCCTAGGGCTCTGTGAGGTCTGTTTGTGTCTGTGGGGTCTCTCTCTCTCTCTCTCTCTCTCTCTCTCTCTCTCTCTCTCTCTCTCTCTCAGAGGGGAGTTCTGATGTGACACTAACTGACATCCCTCTTGATCCATCTCGTAGCCTGACGTCCTCTCCTCTCCTCTCCTCTCCTCTCCTCTCCTCTCCTCTCCTCTCCTCTCCTCTCCTCTCCTTTCCTCTCCTCTCCTCTCCTCTCCTCTCCTCTCCTCTCTCCTCTCCTCTCCTCTCCTCCCTGTGTGTGCCATTGTTATGTTGTTCAGTGTGTAACACCCTCTGTGCTTTTCAAATGTCCAGACCCCTCGTCCTCCTATACACAATTATTTTAAGTAGTACACTGTGTGTGTGTGTGTGTGTGTGTGTGTGTGTGTGTGAGTGTGTGTGTGTGTGTGTGTGTGTGTGTGTGTGTGTGCGTGGTATTTGAAAAGTACAGAACACCATCTTGCTCAGATCTCTTGTTTTTGTATTTCAGTTTAATATTTCAATTCAGAGGTGCCTGTAGATGGGAATTATTATCTTCCTCCTCAGCTCTCCTCGGTGTCTGTAGAACAGAACATTCTGCCAACCCCTCATCTCTCACACACACACACACACACACACACACACACACACACACACACACACACACACACACACACACACACACACACACACACACGGACACACACACACATACACACACACACACACACACGGACACACGGACACACACACACACACACGGACACACGGACACACACACACACACACGGACACACACACACACGGACACACGGACACACACACACACACGGACACACACACGGACACGGACACACACACACACACACACACACGGACACACACGGACACACACACGGACACGGACACACCCACACCCACACACCCACACCCACACACACACACCCACACACACACACACACATACTCGTCCCACCAGTCTCTCGCGTACACACCTCCCTCCAATCTTCACAGCATTGCTTTTTTCCCTCCCCTGTTTCCTCTCAGTTTCTAAGGGAGGAGAGACAGACTAGAGAGATGGACAGGATGTGAGATAGAAGGGGGGGGGGGTAAATGAAGTGGAAGACGGAATGAAATACAGGGGGTGAGAAGAACAGATGACAGAGATGGACAGATAGAGAGAGAGAAGGAGGATTGGTATTAAGTCTAAGTTAATCAGAGTGCTTTTTCTCCTCCTGTGGGTCAGTCAGAGCCACGTGAAGTCTTAGTTTCTTTTAAACTAATGTAATCTGGCTTAACAAAGGGGCGACTGGAACAGACTGGAACAGATGAAGTCTGCCCAAGGCCAGTTTCTCAGAGCCAAGATGGCATTGACGGGGCAGAAGAACTTTGTCAAACTGGGTGACTGGTTACAGGTTGAGACTGGGAATGTCTATCTTATTTGAGTGACTGGGCGACTATTTGAGCCGTAATGGAGAGTTAGATAGTTGAAGTCGAAGCCATACTGCCCTCCATTTTGGGGAGACTGGTGCCTGGTGGCTGAGGATGCCGGCGACTCTCTGTAAAGGTCTTTGGACTCAATTCAGTCAAACCACTTAATGCTGTGTTTAAACTAGAGAATAAAATCTAGTATTTATAGCTGCTTTCTTCTAGGTTAAAATACTGCTTGTGGTTTGTGCTACTCGCACGTACGCACACACACACACACACACACACACACACACACACACACACACA
>NC_042968.1:90127519-90130019 GCF_901001165.1 Salmo trutta | reverse complement strand
AGGTAGAGATACCTCGCTAAGCAACAGCTGCTCTCCATATCACCTCATGATCACGATACGTCGCTAAGCAACAGCTGCTCTCTGTATCACCTCATGATCACGATACGTCGCTAAGCAACAGCTGCTCTCTGTATCACCTCATGATCACGATACGTCGCTAAGCAACAGCTGCTCTCTCTATCACCTCATGATCACGATACGTCGCTAAGCAACAGCTGCTCTCTGTATCACCTCATGATCACGATACGTCGCTAAGCAACAGCTGCTCTCTATATCACCTCATGATCACGATACGTCGCTAAGCAACAGCTGCTCTCTCTATCACCTCATGATCACAATACGTCGCTAAGCAACAGCTGCTCTCTCTATCACCTCACGATCACGATACGTCGCTAAGCAACAGCTGCTCTCTATATCACCTCATGATCACGATACGTCGCTAAGCAACAGCTGCTCTCTGTATCACCTCACGATTGCGCATTCTTGTCTCTTCCATAGCAGGCATAAAAGAAACACAGACCGGACAAGTAGATGCACAATGGATTATGGTCATTGTAGTTAATTACCACGTTTATTGTGCTAAACTATGTAGAATATTGGCCTGTTGGAAACTACAAATCCCTACTACATGGCACAGTTCAGGTTGGATCTGATGTATCTCTAGAGAAACTACAACTCCCTACTACATGGCACAGTTCAGGTTGGATCTGATGAATCTCTAGAGAAACTACAACTCCCTTCTACATGGCACAGTTCAGGTTGGATCTGATGAATCTCTAGAGAAACTACAACTCCCTACTACATGGCACAGTTCAGGTTGGATCTGATGAATCTCTAGAGAAACTACAACTCCCTTCTACATGGCACAGTTCAGGTTGGATCTGATGAATCTCTAGAGAAACTACAACTCCCTACAACATGGCACAGTTCAGGTTGGATCTGATGAATCTCTAGAGAAACTACAACTCCCTACTACATGGCACAGTTCAGGTTGGATCTGATTTATCTCTAGAGAAACTACAACTCCCTTCTACATGGCACAGTTCAGGCTGGATCTGATGAATCTCTAGAGAAACTACAACTCCCTACTACATGGCACAGTTCAGGTTGGATCTGATGAATCTCTAGAGAAACTACAACTCCCTACTACATGGCACAGTTCAGGCTGGATCTGATGAATCTCTAGAGAAACTACAACTCCCTACAACATGGCACAGTTCAGGTTGGATCTGATGAATCTCTAGAGAAACTACAACTCCCTACTACATGGCACAGTTCAGGCTGGATCTGATGAATCTCTAGAGAAACTACAACTCCCTACTACATGGCACAGTTCAGGTTGGATCTGATTTATCTCTAGAGAAACTGTGCAATGTGCTCATTGAGCTCACAGAATTTAAAATAATTGAACCAATATCATCAGTCAATTAGTTGTTTAAAACGAAAATATATATATATTTTGGTTAATCGCTCAGCACTAATTACTAGACAATGCCTACATATTACTGCTGTATGCCTACTTTCTCTATTGAATTCCTACTGCTATCTGTGTCTGTAGTGTTGTGTTGCTACTGATCACTACTGAATTGGTCCTGATCCTTTTTTCATTTCCTACATGAAACCTTTTGAATTACTATTGAAAATCTTTACTACTGGTTGCCTCTTCAGAATTACTATTGACATTGTCTTGTTTCACTACTGTGTCACTAC
The DNA here is from genome assembly GCF_901001165.1 of Salmo trutta. Taxonomy (NCBI): domain Eukaryota; kingdom Metazoa; phylum Chordata; class Actinopteri; order Salmoniformes; family Salmonidae; genus Salmo; species Salmo trutta. Next base: position 90,128,309 of record NC_042968.1, on the reverse strand, counting down.
TACACTAGTGAACATGTTATTTTCTCAAGTTTCTAACTGTAGTTATAAACTGGGTGGTTCGAGCCCTGAATGCGGATTGGCTGACAGCTGTGGTATATCAGACCGTATACTACGGGTATGACAAAACCTGTATTTTTACTGATCTAATTACATTGCTAACAAGTTTATAACAGTAATAAGGCACCTCGGGGGTTTGTGGTATATGGCCAATATACCACGGTTAAGGGCTGTGTCCAGGCAGTCTGCGATGCGTCGTGCGTAAGAACCTCCCTTAGCCGTGGTATATTGGCCATATTTCACCCCCCCCCGTGCCTTATTGTAACGGCCGTCGTTGAAGAGAGTAGACCAAGGCGCAACGAGGTTAGTGCTCATCATGAATTTATTAAAGATAGAACACTTTAAACAAAAAAACAAGAAACCGACAGCCAAACAGTTCTGTCAGGTACTAAACAGAAATGAACTACCCACAAATCCCAAAGGAAAACAGGCTGCCTAAGTATGACTCCCAATCAGCGACAACGATGTACAGCTGTCCCTGATTGAGAGCCATACCAGGCCAAAACAAAGAAATACAAAGCATAGAAAAAAGGACATAGAATGCCCACCCAAATCACACCCTGACCAACCTAAATAGAGACATAGAAAAGGCTCTCTCAGGTCAGGGCATGACACTTATTGCTTAATTATATCATCAAACAACAAATAATAAGCTTATACAAACTGCATTTTTTTATTTTATTAATTGCATATTAAATGACATATATTTACACTCCTTTGTTAAACCATTTGA
>NC_042968.1:90097519-90122519 GCF_901001165.1 Salmo trutta | reverse complement strand
ACCAAAGATTTCATGACTAAAGGCTGGTTTATACTACATCTATCGACATGTCTGTAGACAGTTGTCGTAGTGACATCCTGAACATTCTCTTGTCATCCGACATCAAACTTGTTGTTGTCGTTATGAAAAAGTATAAACCCCAAAACGCCATGACATCAGCTGCCTGGTGGTCCAAAATAGATGGATTTTAACACCAATAAACCCATCCATATGAAAATGTATTTAGTAAATGTCAATCTAGTAAATCTAGCAACTAAAAGCAACTTTCTAAACAATGTTTTGGTTTGTTTCTAGCTTGTTAGTTAGCTAGCTAGCATTAAGTTAAGTTCGCTGGCTAGCCAGTTCATATAATTACTGTACAGTATCATAGCTGACAACATCTTAACTTTAGCACATTTTTATTCATTATTACGTGAAAATAAACTCACAACAAGATCATTATTTACAGGTTAGTTGGAAGCTACTTACAGAAAATAGCTTATGGTTGTGAGTTTGACGAATTAAAAGCAGGGCATTCTACCGGAGAATTTGAGAACTTGGACACTTTCTCATTGGCCTAATGTTATATCCTAATCTGACTTTGGTGCAGGTCATGTTGTTCTTCACATTACCGTCTCTGGTAAGCACACACTATATCAAATTAAATCAACGTTTATTTGTCACATGCACAAGTCATAATGTTACTACCATGCATGCATCTGCAGGTAGCTAAAGCTAACCAACTCAGTTCAATGTTAGCTAGCCAGCTAACATAAGGCTCTAACTAGCAATGCAAATGGCTTTCTTAGATACGAATAATATAATATTATTATACACGTAACGTTAGCGAGCCAGCCAGCCAGCTAACGTTAGCTAGCGAACAGTACGCTTTAACTTGCAATGAAAACTACTTTTTGACAAAATTTGAAACTTATAATACTGGAAAATGTAGCTAGCTAGACTCTCATACCCGTATACATGGATTAACTATTCACCCTCTCTGTCACCATGGTTTCCCTTAGTTTGAAGATGTAATCCGGAGACAGGTGTTTTATACAACAGCTTCTGTATGTTCTCTTTTCGACTCCCTCCGCATATTTGCAATCCAACGCTAGAATTTTCTCCATCTCCTTAGCTATCATACTCTGCTTCCACTGGGTATTTCACTGATTTCAAAACAGTCAACTTCTTCCGTGACAACAACACTGTTGATCGCCGTTTCAGAAGACCATACAATGTCTGGTTCAATGAAAATGTTTTGACCTAAATCAGGGATTTCCTCATCGTCTGATTCATTTTCAGAGTAAGAGAGAGTCAACATGGCACGATCGTCCTCCAGAAAGAGGAGAGCATTAGCAACACTTTTGCAGTTCTTTGTGATGTCTTTCAAAAAAGCTGCATTAGAAAGGATGATCTACACATACTGAGCAGCTCATGTTATAGTCAGTGGCCCGCTACATGGTAGACCAATCCGAACTCATCTCTCGGCATGTCCAGCCCATCCATTATATCAGCCAATCATGGCTAGTGGGAAGCTTCCTGTCTTTTTCTGTGACTAAACCAACTAGGCTCGTAATTTAACAATTGTATTCATATTTACAGATGGCATACACGTTTGTTATTAAGGCACATGAAAGTTCACATGTTCCAGAAGGAATTTCTACCAAAAAACGCATTTTGATTAAAAAATAAATGGTTACGTTCAAATGCATCTCCTTTGAAGTTGTGACGTGCGACATACGCCTAGTTTCCTGAAACAAGTCACATATCATGATACATTGACTGAATTATCAGAATGATGATAAATTGAACGATAAGTTTACACCAGTTACTTTATGTTACCCTTAAAACTACTACAGCTACTATCAGTTTGGGTTCCATTCTCAGGTTCTATATCAGTCTGGGTTCTATTCTCAGGTTCTACATCAGTCTGGGTTCCATTCTCATCTCCTACATCAGTCTGTGTTCCATTCTCAGGTTCTATATCAGTCTAGGTTCCATTCTCAGGTTCTATATCAGTCTGGGTTCTATATCAGTCTGGGTTCTACAGTATATCAGTAAAGGCTCCCTTCTCAGGTTCAATATCAGTCTGGGTTCCATTCTCAGGTTCTATATCAGTCTAGGTTCCATTCTCAGGCTCTATATCAGTCTGGGTTCCATTCTCAGGTTCAATATCAGTCTGGGTTCCATTCTCATCTCCTATATCAGTCTGGGTTCCATTCTCAGGTTCTTTATCAGTCTGGGTTCCATTCTCATCTCCTATATCAGTCTGGGTTCCATTCTCAGGTTCTATATCAGTCTGGGTTCCATTCTCAGGTTCTACATCAGTCTGTGTTCCATTCTCAGGTTCTATATCAGTCTAGGTTCCATTCTCAGGTTCTATATCAGTCTGGGTTCTATATCAGTCTGGGTTCTACAGTATATCAGTAAAGACTCCCTTCTCAGGTTCAATATCAGTCTGGGTTCCATTCTCAGGTTCTATATCAGTCTAGGTTCCATTCTCAGGCTCTATATCAGTCTGGGTTCCATTCTCAGGTTCTTTATCATTCTGGGTTCCATTCTCATCTCCTATATCAGTCTGGGTTCCATTCTCAGGTTCTATATCAGTCTGGGTTCCATTCTCAGGTTCTATATCAGTCTGGGATCCATTCTCAGGTTCAATATCAGTCTGGGTTCTATTCCCAAGTCCTATATCAGTCTGGGTTCCATTCTCAGGTTTTATATAATTCTGGGTTCCATTCTCAGGTTCTATATCAGTCTGGGTTCCATTCTCAGGTTCTATATCAGTTTGGGTTCCATTCTCATCTCCTATATCAGCCTATGTTCCATTATCAGGTTCTATATGAGTAGGTTCCATTCTCAGGTTCTATATCAGTCAAGATTCCATTATCAGGTTCTATATTTTCTGGGTTCCATTCTCAGGTTCTATTTCAGTCTGGGTTCCATTCTCAGGTTCTATATCATTCTGGGTTCCATTCTCATCTCCTATATCAGTCGCTGTTCCATTCTCAGGTTCTATATCAGTCTAGGTTCCATTCTCAAGTTCTATTTCAGTCTGGGTGCCATTCTCAGGGTCTAAATTACGTCTGATGTTCATTTTACTGTCTGAGGTTGGAGACTGAAATAGCTGCTGTGATACTGCTGTGATACTGGACTGAAATGCATCATATAACTGAAATAGTTTCTGTGCTCTATACCTGCCCTTGTGTTCTCTCTACACGGAGAGAACAGACTTAGAGGGTTATCTCCAAACCTTCAGCCTGGAAAACAACCTTTTAACACTGATGATATTTTTTAAACAGGTTAATTTAATGCAATCCTATATACACCCACAGTCTCTACCTCTTTCTGTCCCTCCTTCCCTCTTCCTCCCTCCATCTCTCCATTTCTGTCCTTCCCTCTCCCTCCTTCCATATCTCTCCATTTCTCTCCTTCCATCTCCCTCCCTCCATCTCTCTCTCTCTCTACCTCTGTGTGCATGCACGTGTGCGAGTGTTTATTTGTGGGTCATCGTACAGCATCTCCAGAACTGCTGAATTACACCCACAATGCATCATGTTCCCCCAGACTTCCTCCATGTCTGTCTGTAGTTCAGAGGATGGGCGTACATTTTCACAAATGCCTTAATATACTTCATTCCCAAACATTCTGTGAATTTATTAAAAGGTGAAAATGAGCATATCTAAGTGCTCGCTTGTCAGAAAATGTTAAAGAAAATGTAATATTCTTCCTGGGGGTATAAGATTTCACGTTGCTAAAACGCTGTCAGTTCCATTTTAATGTGGCTGTAAACCCAGTTCTAGAGTTCCAGGAGGCCTAGAACTGTACCATTGGAACCTATGGAATGGAACAGAATTCTGAGAGACAATGGAAAAAGCGGAAGTCTATCAATGTGTACAACATTCTAAATGGATCAATTATAATGGTCCAGTATGGCTCAGTTAGCAGCGCCAGGATCATGTTTTCAATTCCCACTGGGGTCGCATATACTAATACAAAAATGGATCCACTCACTGTACCGTAAGTCATTCTGGATACAAGTGTGTGTTAAATGGCTATATTAATCTGCAATATTTCATTTCCACCTGAATTGACTAAGAGGTCTGTGTGTGTGTGTGTGTGTGTGTGTGTGTGTGTGTGTGTGTGTGTGTGTGTGTGTGTGTGTGTGTGTGTGTACCCCACCTGGTGCCCACTGACTCTGGCTCCTCTTGCGTGAGCAGATACACTCACTACCACAGATGAGACCTCTGTATGGTGTTTGTGTCATGGTTGTTTCAGTTTCATCAGATAGCAATGATCAACTGGAGAAAGTAATCAATACGGTGCTCCCTCCCTCCCTCCCCTAGGGCCATGTGGTGTGATACACAGTTAAATGGTTTATCAGTAGAGCTGTGAGTTAGGTCTCTACAATCACCTTTCTGATAGGAGTAGAGGATATCAGGTAAGAGAAGAGGAGAGGATATCAGGGAAGAGGAGAGGAGAGGAGGAGAAGAGAGGAGAGGAGAGGAGAGGGGAGGAGGAGAAGAGAGGAGAGGAGAGGAGAGGAGAGGAGAGGAGGAGAAGAGAGGAGAGGAGAGGAGAGGAGAGGAGAGGAGAGGGGAGGAGGAGAAGAGAGGAGAGGGGAGGAAGAGAGGAGAGGAGAGGGGAGGAGGAGAAGAGAGGAGAAGAGAGGAGAGGAGAGGGGAGGGGAGGGGAGGGGAGGGAAGAGGAAGAGGAAGAGGAGGAAAGAATAAAAGAGGAGTCTAATACTGAGATATCGTCTCACACATTCTCTCTCGTCTCTCTATTTCTCTCCATCATCTCACTCTCTCCCTCTCTCTTTTCTCTCTCTGTAATGGGAAGTTCGAATCTTTTTGCTGACGGATCTTTTCAACTTGTTCAGTCAAAAGAACAAGTCTTTAAAATCATTTTTTTCAATTGATTCAGTAATGCCCAGAGCTTGTAGGACCTGCTACTGGCGAACGATGTACTAAACCTTCCAAAATAATCATGATTCGACAAGCCTCGCGTTCACCATACGGGGCTTATTGGAGCTGTCATTTTGTGACTGAGACTTACAAAAGTGTGCTTCGAACAATGTAGCATACAGTCGTGGCCAAAGGTTTTGAGAATGACACAAATATTTATTTTCACAGTCTGCTGCCTCCGTTTGTATGATGGCAATTTGCATATACTCCAGAATGTTATGAAGAATGATCATATGAATTGCAAATAATTGCAAAGTCCCTCTTTGCCATGCAAATGAAATGAATCCCCCAAAAACATTTCCACTGCATTTCAGCCCTGCCACAAAAGGACCAGCTGACATCATGTCAGTGATTCTCTCGTTAACACAGGTGTCAGTGTTGACGAGGACAAGGCTGGAAATCACTCTGTCATGCTGATTGAGTTTGAATAACAGACTGGAAGCTTCAAAAGGAGGGTGGTGCTTGGAATCATTGTTCTTCCTCTGCCAACTATGGTTACCTGCAAGGAAACACGTGTCGTCATCATTGCTTTGCACAAAAAGGGCTTCACAGGCAAGGATATTGCTGCCAGTAAGATTGCACCTAAATCAACCATTTATCGGATCATCAAGAACTTCAAGGAGAGCGGTTCAATTGTTATGAAGAAGGCTTCAGGGCGCCCAAGAAAGTCCAGCAAGCGCCAGGACCGTCTCCTAAAGTTGATTCAGCTGCGGGATCGGGGAACCACCAGTACAGAGCTTGCTCAGGAATGGCAGCAGGCAGGTGTGACTACATCTGCACGCACAGTGAGGCGAAGACTTTGGTGGATGGCCTGGTGTCAAGAAGCGCAGCAAAGAAGTCTCTTCTCTCCAGGAAAAACATCAGGGACAGACATATTCTGCAAAAGGTACAGGGATTGGACAGCTGAGGACTGGGGTAAAGTCATTTTATCTGATGAATCCCCTTTCCGATTGTTTGGGGCATTTGGAAAAAAGCTTGTCCGAAGAAGACGAGGTGAGCGCTACCATCAGTCCTGTGTCATGCCAACAGTAAAGCATCCTGAGACCATTCATGTGTAAACATAGCCATGAATAAAGAATGGTACCAACAAATCCACCAAGAGCAACTTCTCCCAACCATCCAGGAACAGTTTGGTGACAAACAATGTCGTTTGATGGAGCACCTTGCCATAAGGCAAAAGTGATAACTAAGTGGCTCAGGGAACAAAACATCGATATTTTGGGTCCATGGCCAGGAAACTCCCCAAACCTTAATCCCATTGAAAACTTGTGGTCAATCCTCAAGAGGCGGGTGGACAAACAAAAACCCACAAATTCTGACAAATTCCCAGCATTGATTATGCAAGAATGGACTGCCATCAGTCAGGTTGTGGCCCAGAAGTTAATTGACAGCATGCCAAGGCGGATTGCAGAGGTCTTGAAAAAGAAGGTTCAACACTGCAAATATTGACTCTTTGCATCAACTTCATGTAATTGTCAATAAAAGCCTTTGACACTTATGAAATGCTTGTAATTATACTTAAATATTCCATAGTAACATCTGACAAAAATATCTAAAGAGACTGAAGCAGCAAACTTTGTGAAAATTAATATTTGTGTCATTCTCAAAACTTTTGGCCACAACTGTACAATTGTGACTGCTAGGCATACAAATAAGATTATTTCTTGATACCTTTGAAATGAGTTCTAGTTGCGGTCGCAACTGGACTAGATTGCAAACAAATCTTGGTGGAATGCAATTGGTTGGCTGCTGTGCGTGAGAGCGATTAACACAATATCTTTCTGCAGCAGCCAAACGATTCCTTCTGGACTTTGTACATACAGGCTGTGTTTGTTTTGGTTCTGGTTTTGATTTTTGTCCATCGATAACGTTCGATGATTAATTACATTACATTTGTATCTGCCAAGGCAGCAGCTACTCTTCCTGGGGTCCAGCAAAATTAAGGCAGTTTATACAATTTTAAATACATTACAATACATTCACAGATTTCACAACACACTGTGTGCCCTCAGGACCCTACTCCACCACTACCACATATCTACAGTACTAAATCCATGTGTATAGTGCGCATGTTATTGTGTGTGTGTGTGCATGTGTCTGTGTCTATGTTTGTGTTGCTTCACAGTCCCTGATGTTCCAGAAGGTGTATTTTGATCTGTTTTTTAAATCAAATTTTACTGCTTGCATCAGTTACTTGATGTGGAATAGAGTTCCATGTAGTCATGGCTTTATGAGGTACTGTGCGCCTCCCATAGTCTGTTCTGGCTTTGGGGATTTTGAAGAGACCTCTGGTGGCATGACTTTTGGTGTATGCATGGGTGTCTGATCTGTGTGCCAGTAATTTAGACAGACAGCTCTCTGCATTCAACATGTCAATACCTCTCATAAATACAGGTAGTGATGAAGTCAATCTCACCTTCTCGTTGAGCCAGGAGAGATTGACCTGCATATTATTAATATTAGCTCTCTGTGTACATCCGTGCGGGCCTATTCTGAACCAATTACAATTTTCCTAAGTCCCTTTTTGTGGCACCTGACCACACAACTGAACAGGTGCAGCAAAACTAGGGCCTGAAGGACCTGCCTTGTTGATAGTGTTGTTAAGAAGGTAGAGTAACGCTTTATTATGGACAGACTTCTCCCCATCTTAGCTACTGTTGTATAAACATGTTTTGACCATGACAGTTTACAATCCAGGGTTACTCCAAGCAGTTTAGTCACCTCAACTTGCTCAATTTCCACATTATTTATTACAAGATTTAGTTGAGGTTTAGGGTTTAGTTAATGATTTGTCCCAAATACAATGCTTTTAGTTTTGAAAATATTTAGTACTGACTTATTCATTGCCACCCATTCTGAAACTGACTGCAGCTCTTTGTTAAGGGTTGCAGTGATTTCACTCACTGTAGTAGCTGACATGTATAGTGTTGAGTCATCCACATACATAGACACACTGGCTTTACTGAAGGCCAGTGACATGTCCTTAGTAAAGATTGAAAAAAGTAAGGGGCCTAGACAGCTGCCTTGGGGAATTCCTGATTCTACCTGGATTATGTTAGAGAGGCTTCCATTAAATAACACCCTCTGTGTTCTGTTAAACAGGTAACTCTTTATCCACAATATAGCAGGGAGTGTAAAGCCATAACACATATGTTTTTCCAGTATCAGACTATGATCAATAATGTCAAAAGCCGCACTGAAGTCTAACAAAACAGACCTCACAATCTGTTAATCATCAATTTCTCTCAGCCAATCATCAGTCATTTGTGTAAGTGCTGTACTTGTTGAATGTCCTTCCTATAAGCATGCTGAAAGTTTGTTGTCAATTTGTTTTACTGTAAAATAGCATTGTATCTGGTCAAACACCATTTTTTCCAAAAGTTTACTAAGGGTTGGTAACAGGCTGATTGGTTGGCTATTTGAGCCAGTAAAGGGGGAATTATTATTCTTAGGTAGCGGAATGACTTTTGCTTCCCTCCAAGCCTGGGGGCAGTGGTGGAAAAAGTACCCAATTTTCATACTTGAGTTAAAGTAAAGATACCTTAATAGAAAATGCCTCAAGTGAAAGTAACCCAGTAAATCCTACTTGAGTAAAAGTCCAAAAGTATTTGGTTTAAAATATACTTAAGTATCAAAAGTGAAAGTATAAATTATTTCAAATTCCTTTTATTAAGTAAACCTGACAGCACGATTTTCTTGTTTTTTAAATTCATGGATAGCCAGGGGCACACTCCAACACTCAGACATAATTTACAAACAAAGCATTTGTGTTTAGTGAGTCTGCCAGATCAGATGCAGTAGGGATGACCAGGTATTTTCTCTAAGTGCCTGAATTAGACTATTTTCCTGTCCTGCTAAGCATTCAAAATGCAACGAGTACTTTTGGGTGTCAAGGAAAATGTATGGAGTAGAAAGTACATTATTTTCTTTAGGAATGTAGTGGAGTAAAAGTAAACGTTGTCAAAAATATGAAAAGTAAAGTAAAGTACAGATAACCAAAAAAAACTACTTAGGTAGTACTCTAGTATTTTTTTTACAACACTGCCTGGGGGCACACACTTTCTAGTAGGCTTAAATTAAAAATATGGCAAATAGGAGTGCCAATATTGTCCTCTATTATCCTCAGAAATGTTCCATCCAGTGAAACAATCATTAAAGTTGTTGGCAATATCAGTTGGTTTTGTGATTCAATGAATGATGGATCTGAGTTTGCCTTTTTTCCCCAAAATGTCATTTAAGGTGTTCCAAAGCTTTTTACTCTCATGCTTTAAATCAAATAAAAGAATCTTAATGTTATTTGTCACATGCGCCGAATACAACAGGTGTAGTAGACCTTACAGTGAAATGCTTACTTACAAGCCCTTAACCAACAATGCAGTTTTAAGAAAAACAAGTGTTAAGAAAATATTTACTAAATAAACTGAAGGCAAAAATAAATAAATAAAAAATAGAAAAGAAGAAAATAGAAAAATACCAAAAAATTAAAGAGCAACAATAAGATAACAGTAACGAGGCTATATACAGGGTATTACGGTACAGAGTCAATGTGGAGGCTATATACAGGGTATTACGGTACAGAGTCAATGTGGAGGCTATATACAGGGTATTACGGTACAGAGTCAATGTGGAGGCTATATACAGGAGGGTACCGGTACAGAGTCAATGTGGAGGCTATATACAGGGTATTACGGTACAGAGTCAATGTGGAGGCTATATACAGGGTATTACGGTACAGAGTCAATGTGGAGGCTATATACAGGAGGTACCGGTACAGAGTCAATGTGGAGGCTATATACAGGGTATTACGGTACAGAGTCAATGTGGAGGCTATATACAGGAGGGTACCGGTACAGAGTCAATGTGGAGGCTATATACAGGGTATTACGGTACAGAGTCAATGTGGAGGCTATATACAGGAGGTACCGGTACAGAGTCAATGTGGAGGCTATATACAGGGGGTACCGGTACAGAGTCAATGTGGAGGCTATATACAGGGTATTACGGTACAGAGTCAATGTGGAGGCTATATACAGGGTATTACGGTACAGAGTCAATGTGGAGGCTATATACAGGGGGTATCGGTACAGAGTCAATGTGGAGGCTATATACAGGGGGTACCGTTACAGAGTCAATGTGGAGGCTATATACAGGGTATTACGGTACAGAGTCAATGTGGAGGCTATATACAGGGTATTACGGTACAGAGTCAATGTGGAGGCTATATACAGGGTATTACGGTACAGAGTCAATGTGGAGGCTATATACAGGGTATTACGGTACAGAGTCAATGTGGAGGCTATATACAGGGTATTACGGTACAGATTCAATGTGGAGGCTATATACAGGGTATTACGGTACAGAGTCAATGTGGAGGCTATATACAGGAGGGTACCGGTACAGAGTCAATGTGGAGGCTATATACAGGGTATTACGGTACAGAGTCAATGTGGAGGCTATATACAGGGTATTACGGTACAGAGTCAATGTGGAGACTATATACAGGGGGGTATCGGTACAGAGTCAATGTGGAGGCTATATACAGGGTATTACAGTACAGAGTCAATGTGGAGGCTATATACAGGAGGGTACCGGTACAGAGTCAATGTGGAGGCTATATACAGGGTATTACGGTACAGAGTCAATGTGGAGGCTATATACAGGAGGGTACCGGTACAGAGTCAATGTGGAGGCTATATACAGGAGGGTACCGGTACAGAGTCAATGTGGAGGCTATATACAGGGTATTACGGTACAGAGTCAATGTGGAGGCTATATACAGGAGGTACCGGTACAGAGTCAATGTGGAGGCTATATACAGGGGGTACCGGTACAGAGTCAATGTGGAGGCTATATACAAGGTATTACGGTACAGAGTCAATGTGGAGGCTATATACAGGGTATTACGGTACAGAGTCAATGTGGAGGCTATATACAGGGGGTATCGGTACAGAGTCAATGTGGAGGCTATATACAGGGGGTACCGGTACAGAGTCAATGTGGAGGCTATATACAGGGTATTACGGTACAGAGTCAATGTGGAGGCTATATACAGGGTGTTACGGTACAGAGTCAATGTGGAGGCTATATACAGGGGGTACCGGTACAGAGTCAATGTGGAGGCTATATACATGGGGGACCGGTACAGAGTCAATGTGGAGGCTATATACAGGGTATTACGGTACAGAGTCAATGTGGAGGCTATATACAGGGTGTTACGGTACAGAGTCAATGTGGAGGCTATATACAGGGTGTTACGTTACAGAGTCAATGTGGAGGCTATATACAGGGGGTACCGGTACAGAGTCAATGTGGAGGCTATATACAGGGGTGTACCGGTACAGAGTCAATGTGGAGGCTATATACAGGGGGGTACCGGTACAGAGTCAATGTGGAGGCTATATACAGGAGGGTACCGGTACAGAGTCAATGTGGAGGCTATATACAGGGGTACCGGTACAGAGTCAATGTGGAGGCTATATACAGGGGGTACCGGTACAGAGTCAATGTGGAGGCTATATACAGGGGGTACCGGTACAGAGTCAATGTGGAGGCTATATACAGGAGGGTACCGGTACAGAGTCAATGTGGAGGCTATATACAGGGGGTACCGGTACAGAGTCAGTGTGGAGGCTATATACAGGAGGGTACCGGTACAGAGTCAATGTGGAGGCTATATACAGGGTATTACGGTACAGAGTCAATTTGGAGGCTATATACAGGAGGGTACCGGTACAGAGTCAATGTGGAGGCTATATACAGGGGGTATCGGTACAGAGTCAGTGTGGAGGCTATATACAGGAGGGTACCGGTACAGAGTCAATGTGGAGGCTATATACAGGGTATTACGGTACAGAGTCAATGTGGAGGCTATATACAGGAGGGCACCGGTACAGAGTCAATGTGGAGGCTATATACAGGGGGTACCAGTACAGAGTCAATGTGGAGGCTATATACAGGAGGGTACCGGTACAGAGTCAATGTGGAGGCTATATACAGGGTATTACGGTACAGAGTCAATGTGGAGGCTATATACAGGGGGTACCAGTACAGAGTCAATGTGGAGGCTTTATACAGGGTATTACGGTACAGAGTCAATGTGGAGGCTATATACAGGGGGTACCGGTACAGAGTCAATGTGGAGGCTATATACAGGGGGTACCGGTACAGAGTCAATGTGGAGGCTATATACAGGGTATTACGGTACAGAGTCAATGTGGAGGCTATATACAGGGTATTACGGTACAGAGTCAATGTGGAGGCTATATACAGGGTATTACGGTACAGAGTCAATGTGGAGGCTATATACAGGGTATTACGGTACAGAGTCAATGTGGAGGCTATATACAGGGTATTACGGTACAGAGTCAATGTGGAGGCTATATACAGGAGGGTACCGGTACAGAGTCAATGTGGAGGCTATATACAGGGTATTACGGTACAGAGTCAATGTGGAGGCTATATACAGGGTATTACGGTACAGAGTCAATGTGGAGGCTATATACAGGAGGGTACCGGTACAGAGTCAATGTGGAGGCTATATACAGGGTATTACGGTACAGAGTCAATGTGGAGGCTATATACAGGAGGGTACCGGTACAGAGTCAATGTGGAGGCTATATACAGGGTATTACGGTACAGAGTCAATGTGGAGGCTATATACAGGAGGTACCGGTACAGAGTCAATGTGGAGGCTATATACAGGGGGTACCGGTACAGAGTCAATGTGGAGGCTATATACAGGGTATTACGGTACAGAGTCAATGTGGAGGCTATATACAGGGTATTACGGTACAGAGTCAATGTGGAGGCTATATACAGGGGGTATCGGTACAGAGTCAATGTGGAGGCTATATACAGGGGGTACCGTTACAGAGTCAATGTGGAGGCTATATACAGGGTATTACGGTACAGAGTCAATGTGGAGGCTATATACAGGGTGTTACGGTACAGAGTCAATGTGGAGGCTATATACAGGGGGTACCGGTACAGAGTCAATGTGGAGGCTATATACAGGGGGTACCGGTACAGAGTCAATGTGGAGGCTATATACAGGGTATTACGGTACAGAGTCAATGTGGAGGCTATATACAGGGTGTTACGGTACAGAGTCAATGTGGAGGCTATATACAGGGTGTTACGGTACAGAGTCAATGTGGAGGCTATATACAGGGGGTACCGGTACAGAGTCAATGTGGAGGCTATATACAGGGGTGTACCGGTACAGAGTCAATGTGGAGGCTATATACAGGGGGGGTACCGGTACAGAGTCAATGTGGAGGCTATATACAGGGGGTACCAGTACAGAGTCAATGTGGAGGCTATATACAGGGGGTACCGGTACAGAGTCAATGTGGAGGCTATATACAGGGTATTACGGTACAGAGTCAATGTGGAGGCTATATACAGGGGGTACCAGTACAGAGTCAATGTGGAGGCTATATACAGGGTATTACGGTACAGAGTCAATGTGGAGGCTATATACAGGGTATTACGGTACAGAGTCAATGTGGAGGCTATATACAGGGTATTACGGTACAGAGTCAATGTGGAGGCTATATACAGGGTATTACGGTACAGAGTCAATGTGGAGGCTATATACAGGAGGGTACCGGTACAGAGTCAATGTGGAGGCTATATACAGGGTATTACGGTACAGAGTCAATGTGGAGGCTATATACAGGGTATTACGGTACAGAGTCAATGTGGAGGCTATATACAGGAGGTACCGGTACAGAGTCAATGTGGAGGCTATATACAGGGTATTACGGTACAGAGTCAATGTGGAGGCTATATACAGGGTATTACGGTACAGAGTCAATGTGGAGGCTATATACAGGGTGTTACGGTACAGAGTCAATGTGGAGGCTATATACAGGGTGTTACGGTACAGAGTCAATGTGGAGGCTATATACAGGGGGTACCGGTACAGAGTCAATGTGGAGGCTATATACAGGGGTGTACCGGTACAGAGTCAATGTGGAGGCTATATACAGGGGTGTACCGGTACAGAGTCAATGTGGAGGCTATATACAGGAGGGTACCGGTACAGAGTCAATGTGGAGGCTATATACAGGGGTACCGGTACAGAGTCAATGTGGAGGCTATATACAGGGGGTACCGGTACAGAGTCAATGTGGAGGCTATATACAGGGGGTACCGGTACAGAGTCAATGTGGAGGCTATATACAGGAGGGTACCGGTACAGAGTCAATGTGGAGGCTATATACAGGGGGTACCGGTACAGAGTCAGTGTGGAGGCTATATACAGGAGGGTACCGGTACAGAGTCAATGTGGAGGCTATATACAGGGTATTACGGTACAGAGTCAATTTGGAGGCTATATACAGGAGGGTACCGGTACAGAGTCAATGTGGAGGCTATATACAGGGGGTATCGGTACAGAGTCAGTGTGGAGGCTATATACAGGAGGGTACCGGTACAGAGTCAATGTGGAGGCTATAGACAGGGTATTACGGTACAGAGTCAATGTGGAGGCTATATACAGGGGGTACCAGTACAGAGTCAATGTGGAGGCTATATACAGGTTATTACGGTACAGAGTCAATGTGGAGGCTATATACAGGGGGTACCGGTACAGAGTCAATGTGGAGGCTATATACAGGGGGTACCAGTACAGAGTCAATGTGGAGGCTATATACAGGGGGTACCGGTACAGAGTCAATGTGGAGGCTATATACAGGGTATTACGGTACAGAGTCAATGTGGAGGCTATATACAGGGGGTACCAGTACAGAGTCAATGTGGAGGCTATATACAGGGGGTACCGGTACAGAGTCAATGTGGAGGCTATATACAGGGGGTACCGGTACAGAGTCAATGTGGAGGCTATATACAGGAGGGTACCGGTACAGAGTCAATGTGCGGTGGCATTGGTTAGTCAAGGTAATTGAGGTAATATGTGCATGTAGGTAGAGCTATTAAAGTGACTATGCATAGATAATAACAGAGAGTAGCAGCGGAGTAAAAGAGGGGGGGGAGGAATGTAAATAGTCTGGGTAGCCATTTGATTAGCTGTTCAGGAGTCTTATGGCTTGGGGGTAGAAGCTGCTAAGAAGCTTTTTGGACCTAGACTTGGCGCTCAGGTACCGCTTGCCATGCGGTAGCAGAGAGAACAGTCTGTGACTCGGGTGGCTGGAGTCTTTGGCAATTTTTAGGGCCTTCCTCTGACACCACTTGCTATAGAGGTCCTGGATGGCAGGAAGCTTGGCCCCGGTGATGTACTGGGCCGTTCGCACTACCCTCTGTAGCGCCTTGCGGTCGGAGGCCGAGCAGTTGCCATACCAGGCAGTGATGCAACCAGTCAGGATGCTCTCGATGGTGCAGCTGTAGAACCGTTTGAGGATCTGAGGACCCATGCCAAATCTTTTCAGTCTCCTGTGGGGGAATAGGCTTTGTAGTGCCCTCTTCACAACTGTCTTGGTGTTTTTGGACCATGTTAGTTTGTTGGTGATGTGGACACCAAGGAACTTGAAGCTCTCAACCTGCTCCACTACAGCCCCGTCGATGAGAACGGGGGCGTGCTCGGTCCTCCTTTTCCTGTAGTCCACAATCATCACCTTTGTCTTGATCACGTTTATTAGGCAGAGGTTGTTATCCTGGCACCACACTGCCAGGTCATAAATGTGTCAAGTGCATCGTCTGTTTTCTCCTCATTATACATCATGGACCCAACACATTTTATTTACATCAACAACATAGGAATCACTACAAAACGTATTTATTGTATGACCTCTTATACACTAAACATGAATAATTATCAGATGTACTGTAGATCTTTCCTGTCTTCAAGTGACCAAATTGCCCTCTAGTGGCCTCAAGAGGAATGTTATTCATATTATTCTCAATTTCATGTAAAAAAACAAAAAACAGACGCAAATTCAGTGTTTCTATGTCAAACGGTTTTGTTATATTTCAGTCTCCTGTGATGTATAGAAAGTGTAATATTGAGATGCAAACTCAATATTGAATACATTTCAACTCTATATCTGACATGGTACAAGGTGTCTTCTTTTCTTTAAGCCCATAACCATGTGTATGAGGTGTGTAGTTTTGTTTCAAAGTAGATTTGTTTAAGACTACCAAGAAACACTCTGTGTGACCCTGATTTAGCCCACTGCAGTAATTAAACATGTCTTCTGTATAATGCCTGCAGCATGATCTGTTTTCCTGCGCGCACATACTACAGTTTGTGGTCGGAGCTTGTCTCTGTATTTAGCGCGTATTAAACTTGCTGTAGGATTTATTGCGGCCAGCAGGTCAAACAAACAACTGGTCAGTAAAAAAAGTCATTCAAAAAGAAAGAATCGTTCGTGAACTGCACATCACTACTCTTCTTTTTGAACGACTCTTTTTACTGACCAGTTCTTTGTTTGACCTGCTGGCCACAATAAATCCTACAGCAGGTCAAACAAATAACTGGACAGTAAAAAGAGTCGTTCAAAAAGAAAGAATCGTTTGTGAACTGCACATCACTACTCTGCATCATACAGTGTAAAGTTAACAGAGACTGCAGATGGTGTTAGAGAGTGTTATTAATCACTTCAGACACAAGCCTTCGCCAACAGTCATTATTACCATTATTACCATAATATTATCATACCACACTGTTATACTCAGATATGGGTGGTGTGGTCAATATGCTAAAGGAGAGAAGAGGAGGGGAGAGGAGAGGAGAGGAGAGGAGAAGAGAGGAGAGGAGAGGAGAGGAGAGGAGGAGGGGAGAGGAGAGGAGAGGAGGAGGGGAGAGGAGAGGAGAGGAGAGGAGAGGAGAGGAGAAGAGAAGAGAAGAGGAGGGGAGAGGAGAGGAGAGGAGAGGAGAGGAGAGGAGAGGAGAGGAGGAGGGGAGAGGAGAGGAGAGGAGAGGAGGAGGGGAGGGGAGAGGAGAGGAGGGGAGAGGAGAGGAGAGGAGAGGAGAGGAGAAGAGAAGAGAAGAGGAGAGGAGAGGAGAGGAGAGGAGAGGAGAGGAGAGGAGAGGAGAGGAGAGGAGAGGAGAGGAGAGGAGAGGAGAGGAGAGGAGAGGAGAGGAGAGGAGAGGAGAGGAGAGAAGAGAAGAGGAGAGGAGAGGAGAGGAGAGGAGAGGAGAGGAGAGGAGAGGAGAGGAGAGGAGAGGAGAGGAGAGGAGAGGAGAGGAGAGGAGAGGAGAGGAGAGGAGAGGAGAGAAGAGAAGAGAAGAGGAGGGGAGGGGAGGGGAGGGGAGGGGAGGGGAGAGGAGAGGAGAGGAGAGGAGAGGAGAGGAGAGGAGAGGAGAGGAGAGGAGAGGAGAGGAGAGGAGAGAAGAGAAGAGAAGAGAAGAGAGAAGAGAAGAGAAGAGAAGAAGAGAAGAAGAGAAGAGAAGAGAAGAGGAGAGGAGAGGAGAGGATAATTGTCTGGGAAAGGGAAAGGGAATACCTAGTCAGCTGTACAACTGAATGCCTTCACCTGAAATTTGTCTTCCGCATTTAACGCGACCCCTCTGAATCAGAGTCTGTTCTTGGTAAAAGAGCATCAGTGCAGTGAGGTAACACTAGATAGCCTTCAGTATTCAACGTTTGTCCAGGTCCCCAGGACATCAGGAGATGCCTTCAATACCGGCCACTAGAGGCAACGTGAGCACATATTACCATCTAGTAGGGAGATGCCTTCAATACCGGCCACTAGGGGCAACTAGAGGCAACGTGAGCACATATTACCATCTAGTAGGGAGATGCCTTCAATACCGGCCACTAGAGGCAACGTGAGCACAAATTAACGCCTAGTAGGGAGATGCCTTCAATACCGGCCACTAGAGGCAACGTGAGCACATATTAACGCCTAGTAGGGAGATGCCTTCAATACCGTCCACTAGAGGCAACGTGAGCACATATTACCATCTAGTAGGGAGATGCCTTCAATACCGGCCACTAGAGGCAACGTGAGAACATATTACCATCTAGTAGGGAGATGCCTTCAATACCGGCCACTAGGGGCAACGTGAGCACATATTACCATCTAGTAGGGAGATGCCTTCAATACCGGCCACTAGGGGCAACGTGAGCACATATTACCATCTAGTAGGGAGATGCCTTCAATACCGGCCACTAGAGGCAACGTGAGCACATATTACCATCTAGTAGGGAGATGCCTTCAATACCGGCCACTAGGGGCAACGTGAGCACATATTACCATCTAGTAGGGAGATGCCTTCAATACCGTCCACTAGAGGCAACGTGAGCACATATTACCATCTAGTAGGGAGATGCCTTCAATACCGGCCACTAGAGGCAACGTGAGCACATATTACCATCTAGTAGGGAGATGCCTTCAATACCGGCCACTAGAGGCAACGTGAGCACATATTACCATCTAGTAGGGAGATGCCTTCAATACCGGCCACTAGAGGCAACGTGAGCACATATTACCATCTAGTAGGGAGATGCCTTCAATACCGGCCACTAGAGGCAACGTGAGCACATATTACCATCTAGTAGGGAGATGCCTTCAATACCGGCCAATAGGGGCAACGTGAGCACATATTACCATCTAGTAGGGAGATGCCTTCAATACCGTCCACTAGGGGCAACGTGAGAACATATTACCATCTAGTAGGGAGTTGCCTTCAATACCGGCCACTAGGGGCAACTTCAGTTTCCTACAGTGCATTCGGAAAGTATTCAGACCCCTTGACTTTTTCCACATTTTCTTACCTTATAGCCTTATTCTGAAATTGATTAAATAAATACAAATCCTCAGCATTCTACAGACAATACCCCATAATGACAAAGCAATGAACAGGTTTTGATGACATTTTTGCAAATGTATTAAAAGTAAAAAACAGAAAATCATCCATTAAATAAATATGCAGACACTTTCTACGAGACTCAAAATTGAGCTCAGGTGTATCCTGTGTCATGACGTTGGCCTGTGGGTAAGGTTTATGACCCCCCCATAAATACCCTTCTCCCTTCCCCTCTCTCTCTGACCCTACTGAAGGACTGGAATAGCCTGTGTTAAATATAGAGAGTCTGGGAACATCAAACAAATAGGGAAAAGGAACCATCTTTTGATAATAAAACCAGTTGGAAATATGCTTGATAACGTAATGAGTATGTATGTCAGTTCATTGTTATCTGAGACATTATGATTGATGGCAGGACGACATAAACTGTACCGGAGAAAGTATACACCCTCTAGTTATCAGAGTCACATGGAATTGTTATGCAATTGAAATGTTTGATATTGAAATTGTTTGTTAGGAGATTAAATGTAATTTTAGCTTCCAAATGAGAGAATTGGGTTTTCATAGGGAAAGTGCCCTGCCGATCAGTGGCCAACCCTGTGAAGAGACATGGGGTTATAAACGATGAAACCCCTCCTTCCCCCTCTCCACTATATAAGTCTTTGACGAAAAGACATTCCGTGTTCCAGTACGAGAGGTCTGCAGCCTCGACGTTATAAGGACAGACATGTTAACTAAACCATATCAAGAACAGAACTAAGCCAACCTCGGCGTGAGCTATGGTATGAACTGGTATGAACTTTGAGCTTATTCACTACAGAAGTGATACTTCCTAGCCGTTGAGTTAGCCGCTGCTAACGTGGGCTAGGAAAGGACGGACGACGGATCCAGTCTAACAACCAGACGAAGATACCACCACCATTGACATTCTTCCACTACACAACAGGAAGATCTGTTGGCCAACCACGGCCAGCATCTACGACCAATCTACCGAAGCGCAGCTCAGAGTAAATATTTATTGCATTTTCCTTTTCCAAATGGGCGGTAATTTAGAATGCATAAGATAATGTATTTACGATAGCATAGCTGCTTTTTCTGTGTTCCTAAATCTTCCCGCTCTTTCATTCAAGCCCAACCCCCTTTCCTTTGTGTAACCAGCCATGATACAGGCTCAGTCCGCCAGGACGCTTTCTGTATGACATCATATGAATTCTGTGTATTTGTAATTCTGTGTGATTAGTTAGGTATTTAGTAAATAAATAATTAAACCCAATTTTGTATTGCTGATTCAACTTGTTAGCCAGGGTTCGTGAAGATAACCAAGAATTTATAACTTTCATGA
The DNA here is from genome assembly GCF_901001165.1 of Salmo trutta. Taxonomy (NCBI): domain Eukaryota; kingdom Metazoa; phylum Chordata; class Actinopteri; order Salmoniformes; family Salmonidae; genus Salmo; species Salmo trutta. The sequence goes on along the minus strand of NC_042968.1, from coordinate 90,102,517 downwards.
TGAGATTGAAAATAAGATAAGATTGACTGCTATCGATGTAAAATATTACTAAGTATTTTAAGAGTTTATTCAGAAGATAACAGCTCTATAAACGTTCTTCTGTGGTGCCCCGACTTTCTAGTTAATTACATTTACATGATTAGCTTAATCAGGTAATATTAATTACAGAGAAATAATTTTATAAGTTAGCATGTCATATCACTTAATCCGGCATAGCCAAAGACACGACACCTGTTTCCATTGATGATCCTTGAGATGTTTCTACAACTTGATTGAAGTCAACCTGTGGTAAATTCAATTGATTGGACATGATTTGGAAAGGCACAAACCTGTCTATATATAGTTGAAGTCAGAAGTTTACATACACTTAGGTTTGAGTCATTAAAACTCATTTTTCAACCACTCCACAAATGTCTTGTTAACAAACTATAGTTTTTGAAAGTCGTTTAGGACATCTACTTTGTGCATGACACAAGTCATTTTTCCAACAATTGTTTACAGACACATTATTTCACTTATAATTCACTGTATCACAATTCCAGTGGGTCAGAAGTTTACACACAATAAGATGACTGTGCCTTTAAACAGCTTGGAAAATTCCAGAATATGATCTCATGCCTTTAGAAGCTTCTGATAGGCTAATTGACATCATTTGAGTCAATTGGAGGTGTACCCTTGGATGTATTTCAAGGCCTACCTTCAAACAGTGCCTCTTTGCTTGACATCATGGGAAAATCAAAAGAAATCAGCCAAGACCTCAGAAAAACATTGTAGACCTCCACAAGTCTGGTTCGTCGTTAGGAGCAATTTCCAAATTCCTGATGGTATCACGTTCATCTGTACAAACAATTGTATGCAAGTATAAAAACCATGGGACCACACAGCCATCATACCGCTCAGGAAGGAGACGCATTCTGTCTCCTAGAGATGAACGTACTTTGGTGCGAAAAGTATAAATCAATCCCAGAACAACAGCAAATGACATTGTGCAGATGCTAGAGGAAACAGGTACAAAAGTATCAATATCCACATTAAAACGAGTCCTATATCGACATAACCTGAAAGGCCGCTCGGCAAGGAAAAAGCCACTGCTCCAAAACTGCCATAAAAAAAGCCAGACTACGGTTTGCAACTGCACATGGGGACAAAGGTTGTAGTTTTTGGAGAAATGTCCTCTGATGAAACAAAACAGAACTGTTTGGCCATAATGACCATTGTTATGTTTGGAGGAAAAAGGGGGAGGCTTGCAACCCGGAGAACACCATCTCAACTGTGAAGCACGGGGGTGGCAGCATCATGTTGTGGGGCTGCTTTGCTACAGGAGGGACTGGTGCACTTCACAAAATAGATGGCATCACGAGGCAGGAAACTTATGTGGATATATTGAAGCAACATCTCAAGACATCAATCAGGAAGTTAAAGCTTGGTCACAAATGGGTCTTCCAAATGGACAATGACCCCAAGCATACTTCCAAAGTTGTGGCAAAATAACTTAAGGACAACAAAGTCAAGGTATTGGAGTGGCCATCACAAAGCCCTGACCTCAATCCCATAGAAAATTTGTGGCTGAACTGAAAAAGCGTGTGCGAGCAAGGAGGCCTACAAACCTGACTCAGTTACACCAGCTCTGTCAGGAGGAATGGGCCAAATTTCACCCAACTTATTGTGGGAAGCTTGTGGAAGGCTACCCGAAACGTTTGACCCAAGTAAAACAATTTAAAGGCAATGCTACCAAATACTAATTGAGTGTATGTAAACTTCTGACCCACTGCGAATGTGATGAAAGAAATAAAAGCTGAAATAAATCATTCTCTCTACTATTATTCTGACATTTCACATTCTTAAAATAAAGTGGTGATCCTAACTGACCTAAGACAGGGAATTTTTTACTAGGATTAAATGTCAGGGAATGTATTTGGCTAAGGTGTATGTAACTAACTAATCTAATGTCTATATAAGGTCCCACAGTTGACAATGCATGTCAGAGCAAAAACCAAGCCATGAGGTCCAAGGAATTGTCCTTTAGAGCTTTGAGACAGGATTGTGTCGAAGCACAGATCTGGGGAAGGGTACAAACAAATGTCTGCAGCATTGAAGGTCCCCAAGACATTGAAGGTCCCCCCTCCATCATTCTTAAATGGAAGAAGTTTGAATCCACCAAGCCTCTTCCTAGAGCTGGCTGCCCGGCCAAACTGAGCAATCAGGGGAGAAGGGCCTTGGTCAGGCAGGTGACCAAGAACCTGATGGTCATTCTGACAGTGCTCAAGAGTTCCTCTGTGGAGATGGGAGAACCTTCCAGAGGGACATCCATCTCTGCAGCACTCCACAAATCAGGTCTTTATTGTAGAGTGGCCAGACGGAAGCCACTCCTCAGTAAAAGACACATGACAGCCCGCTTGGAGTTTGCCAAAAGGCACCTAAAGACTCTGGTCTGATGAAACCAACTCTTTGGCCTGAATTCCAAGCATCACATTTGGAGGAAACCTGGCACCATCCTTACGGTGAAGCATGGTGGTGTCAGCATCATGCTTTGGGGATGTTTTTCAGCAGCAGGGACTGGGAGACTAGTCAGGATTGAGGCAAAGATGAACAGAGCGTTCCTTGATGAAAACCTGCTCTTGAGTGCTCAGGCCCACCTTTCAACAGGACAACCACCCTAAGCACACAGCCAAGACAACATTTTACATTTAGTAGACACTTATCCGTTTTCATACTTTTTTTTCATACGGGTCCCCCATGGGATTCAAACCCATTACCCTGACATTGCAAGCACCATGCTCTACCAACTGAGCTACATGGGACTGCAGGAGTGGCTTTGGGACAGGTCTCTGAATGTCCTTGAGTGGCTCAGCCAGAGCCAGAGCCTTAACTTGAACCCGATCGAACATCTCTTGAGAGACCTGAAAATAGCTGTGCAGCAACGCTCCCCATCCAACCTGACAGATCTTGAGAGGTTCTGCAGAGAAGAATGGGAGAAACTCCCCAAATACAGGTGTGCCAAGCGTGTAGCATCATACCCAAGAAGACTCGAGGCTGTAATCGCGGCCAAAGTGCTTCAGCAAAGTACTGAGTAAAGGGTCTGAATACTTATGTAAATGTAATATTTCTGTTTTATTTTATTTTTATAAATTAGATCTCTTTCCCTGTTTCTCCTCTCGCTATCTCTCTGCATCTCTCTGCATCACTCTCTCTCTCTCTCTCTCTCTCTCTCTCTCTCTCTCTCCATCTCGTTGTTGCCCCTCTCTCTCTGCATCTCTCTCTCTCGCTGTTTCTCCTTTCTCTCCCTCTATTTCTCTCTGCATCTTTCTCTCTCCACCGCAGCACTTGCCACACTGGTCCTGGTGCACGTCATTGTATACGCAAGCAGCCCTACCGCCTATGAGCGCTCTGTAATGTGTATTATAACGCGCGCTCTGCTCGCTCTCTCAATATAATTATTAATAACGGAGCTGTTAGCCCAGAGTGCTCGGAAAGTGCCGCTCTCTCCCTCTAATTTTCTCCCTCTCTCCTCTCTCTTTTTTTTGGAATAACACTGTGTTTTCATCATGCTTGAAGTCGAAGGTAGGGCTTGCTTTAATTTTATCTCACATCTTTTTTTGTTGATATTTTAACTGACAATTGAGCTAAATTATGCCGCACGGTTTACCGTTCTCTCCTCGAATATGTTCCCATAGAGTTCCTCTACAATCGAGGATGGATTCGTAATGAAATGTGATTTATGGGTTGTAACCGTTAGTAGATTATAATAGAATGTAATTGGATATCCGAGTAGGATGAGTGACTCTGAGAGAGAGAGAGACAGAATGTGCTCCTTCATTGCGTAATGTTTAGAGCTGAGTCTACGGTGTGCGTAATGGTGAAGCTGGATTTCATCAATGGAGCCGCTCTGTGCATTTAAATTGGTCTGTAGCCTACACAATAGCCACGTCCAATCCTGGAAAGAGACTGTTATAATGTTGGTATCCACAAATTGAGACATAAGAAGAGGCTAGTTAGTTAGTGTTCAAGTAGGTTGTTTATGGGCGTTTATGAAAAATATATTTGCCACAGGTGAGGACTGGTGATATCGGCTCTGTGGCTCTGAGACCTTCTCCCCAGTGAGATCTTCTTGACATGAATCCTGAAAAAAAATCTGTGAACTGAACTTGTCCATGGCCCTATGAGATGGGTTATGTTTAGGGGGAGAGATGGGAGATTTGGGAGAAAGGCCGGGTTTGGGATCATAAGGAGAGAGGTGTTTGGCTTAGGGGAGAGAGTGGGGAGGGGCGGCTTGCTCAGGGGTAGAGGGGACTTGCTCAGGGGTACAGGGGTAGAGGGGACTTGCTCAGGGGTAGAGGGGACAATAAGGAAGGAGATGGAGAGAAGATTCTGACACTGATAGAGGTCTTAGGCTGGGTTTCTGTATAGCACTTTTTGACATTTGCTGATGTAAAAAGGGCTTTATAAATACATTTTAATATAAATACATTTGATTGGCTTACCAGGCTTAGGAGATGATGGGCTTGGTTCAGGAAGGCCATCATGATAGAGAGAACATCTATAGAGAGATGTAGGAGAGAAAGAGGAGGGAGAGGCAGTGAGAGGATCTTCACAGAGAATGTAATCTTTCTAGGACATTCTCATGGACATGAAGCTGTGAGACAGGAAATGACAAATGTTCTAAAAAAATTTTTTAATAACAGAGAGCAGTGTTAGTTAGATCCTGGTTTCTCCCTCAGGTCTGTGTTGTCATGAGTTCATTCTGAGTTTTGCTTCAATTTATTACCCTGCTGCTGCTACTACTATTACTATTACTAGTACTGCTGCTACTACTATTATTACTAGTACTGCTGCTGCTGCTGCTACTACTATTACTAGTACTGCTTCTGCTGCTGCTGCTACTACTACTATTACTAGTACTGCTGCTGCTGCTACTATTACTAGTACTGCTGCTGCTGCTACTACTACTACTATTACTAGTACTGCTGCTGCTGCTGCTACTACTATTACTAGTACTGC
>NC_042968.1:89954926-90089919 GCF_901001165.1 Salmo trutta | reverse complement strand
AGAAGAAGAGGAGAGGAGTAGAGAGAGAGAGAAGAAGAGGAGAGGAGTAGAGAGAGAGAGAAAAAGAGAGCAAAAGAGAGTCACATTGAGAAAGGGAGGAAGAGGAGAGGAGAGAGGTAACAAACTGACAGAGAGAAAGCAATAAAGAGCTTCGATAAAAAAAATAGAAAGATAAAGTGACACAGGGCATAAAGAGAGAGGGAGAGAAAAAGAGAGGGACAGAGGGTAAATATGGGGATGAGAGAAAGAGAGAGGGAGATTGAGGAAAAGGCAACACATGTCTCGACTGCTCCCGCTCTCCCTCTCTATCGCTCGAGTGCGGCAGACTGCCTATCATTACGCACACCTGTCCCCTTCGTTACGCGCACCTGCGCCTCATTGGAACCACCTGAACTCCATCACTATTTAATTGGCTCCCCTTTATCTGTCTGTTCCTCTGTTTGTTCCCTGTGCCAGCATTGATGTTGTTACTTTGTCCCGTGTCCAGACGCTGTTCCTGTCCTGTTTTATGTCCGTTATTCATTCAATGTTCTCCCTGTACCTGCTTCCTGTCTCCAGTGTCAATCCTCACAACACAGGGACAAAGAGAGAGAGTGAGAGATAGAGATAGAGAGAGAGAGGGAGAGAGAGAGAGAGAGAGAGGGAGAGAGAGAGAGAGAGAGAGAGAGAGAGAGATAGAGGAAGGCAAAGAGAGAGAGATACAAAGAGACAGAGAAAGAGAGAGAGAGAGAGAGATAGAGGAAGGCAGAGAGAGAGATACAAGGAGACAGAGAAAGAGAGAGATAGAGGAAGGCAAAGAGAGAGAGAGATACAGAGAGAGAGAGAGAGAGAGAGACAGACAGAGAGAGAGAGATACAGAGAGACAGAGAGAGAGAGACAGAGAGAGAGATACAGAGAGACAGAAAGAGAGAGACAGAAAGAGAAAAGAGAGATACAGAGAGAGAGAGAGAGAAAATGAGAGAGAGAGGAAGGCAAAGAGAGAGAGATACAGAGAGAGAGAGAGAGAAGTGAGCGGTTGAGGAAAGCAGCACAGTTACAAGAGGAGACTTGACAGTTTTCTCATTTTAATGACTGTGTGTCTCTAAGCCTGTGAGTCTCAGTGTGTGTGTCAGTCTGTGTGAAACCAAGCCCTATTTTAAGCTTCTGCTTCACTTGTGTATGCATTATAGTCGAGCTGGTTTGCAAGACTATAAAGTCGTGGCCAAAAGTTTTGAAAATGACACAAATATTAATTTTCAGAAAGTCTGCTGCCTCCGTTTGTATGATGGCAATTTGCATATACTCCAGAATGTTATGAAGATTGATCAGATAACTTGCAATTAATTGCAAAGTCCCTCTTTGCCATACAAATTAACTGAATCCCCCCAAAACATTTCCACTGCATTTCAGCCCTGCCACAAAAGGACCAGCTGACATCATGTCAGTGATTCTCTCGTTAACACAGGTGTGAGTGTTGACGAGGACAAGGCTGGAGATCACTCTGTCATGCTGATTGAGTTCGAATAACAGATTGGAAGCTTCAAAAGGAGGGTGGTGCTTGGAATCATTGTTCTTTCTCTGTCAATCATGGTTACCTGCAAGGAAACACGTGCAATCATCATTGCTTTGCACAAAAAGGGCTTTCAGTATGGCTGAAATAGCTGAATACACTAATTTGAAGGGGTGTCAACATACTTTTGTACATATAATGTATCTATAAATGGGTTCGTAGCTTAACAGTTAGTGTTACCGCCCTGGGATTGGAAGGTCCTGGGTTTGCCTACCGGGAAGAGGCTATTTTGACCATTCTGTTTCGTATTGACGAGCCACAGGGTTATTTAGGCTTTTTGTTAAAATAGCTGAATACACCTGATTCTACCACTCAGCTGTTCATCAAGACCTCAGCTGTTTATCAAGACCTCAGCTGTTCATCAAGACCTCAACTGTTTATCAAGACCTCAGCTGTTCATCAAGACCTCAGCTGTTCATCAAGATCTCAGCTGTTTATCAAGACCTCAGCTGGTCATCAAGACCTCAACTGTTTATCAAGACCTCAGCTGGTCATCAAGACCTCAACTGTTCATCAAGACCTCAGCTGGTCATCAAGACCTCAACTGTTCATCAAGACCTTAGCTGTTCATCAAGACCTCAGCTGTTTATCAAGACCTCAACTGTTTATCAAGACCTTAGCTGTTCATCAAGACCTCAACTGTTCATCAAGACCTCAACTGTTCATCAAGACCTCAGCTGTTCATCAAGACCTCAGCTGTTCATCAAGACCTCAGCTGTTCAGCAAGACCTCAACTGTTCATCAAGACCTCAGCTGTTCATCAAGACCTCAGCTGTTCATCAAGACCTCAGCTGTTCATCAAGACCTCAACTGTTCATCAAGACCTCAACTGTTCATCAAGACCTCAGCTGTTCATCAAGACCTCAGCTGTTCATCAAGACCTCAACTGTTCATCCGGATCTCAGCTGTTCATCAAGACCTCAGCTGTTCATCAATACCTCAGCTGTTCATCAAGAACTCAGCTGTTCATCAAGATCTCAGCTGTTCATCCGGATCTCAGCTGTTCATCAAGACCTCAGCTGTTCATCAAGACCCCAACTGTTCATCAAGACCTCTGTATGTACAAAGTTTAATATATCTGATTAATGTTTGATTGTATATTTTGTAATAACTCACTATTGTTTACGGGTAATGTAGTACTAAGCCATTCTACAGTCAAATATAAAGTACATTTTCATGTATATAGTTTTAGGTTATTTTGTGTATTTTTCAGGAGCTTTCTCGGTGTTCTTGTTACAAGATATCACGGACATGTTTTCCAGTTTACTCCATATTGGCTAAAATGGGTTTCTGGTTTCTCGCATCCCTCTGGAAAATCTGAAATAAATACTAATAACTATATTATGTCTGTTGCCATTTGTCATTATTGTGTACTTTTACTTTAGTTTTATTAAAGAGGTTCGTCCTCTATACATTTCTATGGACAGCGGCTGTCACGACGTTTCTCCAAATGGCCTTTCTCCGCTCGCTCGAGAACTGAATGAGGTAACAAGTAGAGATCGGATCATGGAAACGCGCGGTAGAGATATGATTCTGAAAATAACTGTAATAACAGTTAAATAAAGAAATATATTTCACACAATTTGAAAAAAATAACACGGTACTTTACTTCGTGTGTTACAAGCGTCGATGAACGGTGACCAAAATGCAGCGGGTATAGTGCTCATCTTTCTTCTTTATTTAGAAAAGAACACTCAAAAACAAAATAAACAGACGACCAAACAGTTCCATAAGGCACACAGGCTATACAGAAAACAACCACCCACAAAAACACAGGGAAAAACAGGCTGCCTAAGTATGGCTTCCAATCAGAGACAACGAAAGACACCTGCCTCTGATTGGAAACCATACTCGGCCACACATGGAAAAAGAAACATAGAAATCGAAAACTAGAACCAAAATCCCCTAGAACCAAAAAACCCTAAAACACACAAAACAAACACCCCCTGCCACGCCCTGACCATGCTACAATTACAAATGACCCTTTTTACTGGTCAGGACGTGACACCGTGACTCATAATAATAATAATTTGTTAATGTAATGTGCTACTTTTGTAAGGTGTTACCCTGAACACTGCTCAGGACTCTGCTTCACACTCACACGCAAACAAGTTGTTTACATGTTGATAAAAGTCACCTTGTCGCAGAGAGATTTACACGGTTATCAAAACGTCACATCAGGCACACACCCTACACAAAACACAGCCCTTATTTTAAGTGTTTCTAAAATCCCCAATGGGGAAAAATGAATGGTGGGAAAATGATTGGAACTATTTCCCTGTGTGACCGCTAGGTTTTATGGGTATTATGACTCATACTGTGGTACATTTTACCAGACGCTCTTATCCAGAACGACTTACAGTAGTGAATTTCATACATTTTTTCCCCCCATACTGGTCCCCCGAACTCACAACCCTGGCATTGCAAACACCATGCTCTACCAACTGAGCCACACGGGACCATATTGGGATTGTATTAATATTGTTGCATGTAATTCTATGTGTTGTCCACAGGGGGGCGATCTGTTTGATGCCATCACGTCCACTAACAGATACACAGAGAGAGATGCCAGCGGGATGCTGTACAACCTGGCCAACGCCATCAAATACCTCCACAGCCTCAACATCGTACATAGAGACATCAAACCAGAAAACCTACTGGTAAGATAGGTGTGTGTGTGTGTGTGTGTGTGCGCGTGCGTGCGTGCATGTGCGCACGCGAGAGAGAGAGAGAGAGAGAGAGAGAGAGAGAGAGAGAGAGTTGTGGGATCCGTAATCGCATCATCAGTAGTCTCATCACTGAAAGGGTTTGATGCATCACTGTTAAAAGATAAACTCATCAAATATGGCACACACAATCCATTCAATTTCAATTCAAGGGGCTTCATTGGCATGGGAAACATATGTTTACATTACCGAAGCAAGTGAAATAGATAAATAAACAAAAGTGAAATAAACAATACAAATGAACAGTGAACAATACAGTTCCAAAGGAATAAAGACATTTCAAATGTCATATTACATCTATATACAGTGTTGTAACGATGCGCAAATAGTTAAAATACAAAGAGGGAAAATACATAAACATAAATATAAACACTCTTTCTCTCTGAATGATGAAGTGATATCACTCGTTCTGAGTAGGAGAGAGAGAGACATGACTCACCCCTGCAATGATGCAGTCGTTCTCCCCCCCATACCTCCTTCTGCCTCTCTCTTTACAGATGTAGGATCTTAATTTGATCCATATTTTGTTTCTTTGAGAATTGCAAACTTGTAGTGTATTTGAGTTTTAAAAAGGCTTCTAAAGTTTGTATCAACCTCTACATGTTAATTATAATTCACATTTTCCATTGCTGCAGGACTATTTTCCTGCTGTAGCAAATCGGCTCAAATTAAGATCCTACATCTGTATCTTCTCATCTCTCTCTCTCTCTCTCTCACACACTTGTCCTCTCAACACACACACACACACCCAAAGTGTCCGCTGGTCCACGCGTGTGGCTGGAAGCGTATGTTTGTTTAAAGACGTTACACGAACACTAGCGAGCTCACACCAGATATGTTCAATGTTCCCTCCCTATTTTGGCGCTAAGCACATTTTTGGTCAGCTGAGATCAAACTTCATCATTGTGAAAATTCTGTGCAACTTCCGATGCGCATTTACTGTGAACACTGAGGCTGTACCTGCTTTAAGTTACAATTTTAACAGTGTACAAGTAGGCTACTGTGGATATTTGATCATAATGTAGGCCTACTTTCATCATCGTGTGTAGGAAGTCAGGCGCAGGAGAAACCAACACGGTATAACTGGAGTTGTTTAATAAATAATAAACAAACACGAACTTCAAAACCAACGTACATAAAAATAACATGGGTAAAAATACCCGTAGCTCACCAATACAAAAATACACGAAATCAATAACAACCAAAACAATCTCGGACAAGGACAGGAGGGAAAACAGAGGGTTAAATACACAACATGTAATGAATGGGATTGGAAACAGGTGTGTAGGAAAACAAGACAAAACCAATGGAAAATGAAAAATGGATCAGTGATGGCTAGAAGACCGGTGACGTCGATCGCCGAGCACCACCCGAACAAGGAGGGGCATCGACTTCGGCAGAAGTCGTGACACCTACCATCAAAAACAATGGAGAAAAATGCATCCCATAACATTTTAACATGGAAATAACTATTGAAAAAGCTGTTCTATGATTCAGCCTACAGTAGCAGCCAATGTGTGGTGTTCACTGTAGGTCTACATTCCATTCGATGTTGAAACCATGCAGGGCTTGACATGAACCTGCTTATCCGCTCGTCCTTTAGACAAGGAGGTCACTGAACATGTTGTTCTATTGTGTTGCTTGATGCAAGAAACCACTTTAGAACAGAAAATGCATTATTATTATCACCGAGAATCAGACAACAATGTATTCTACCCTTTAAAATGTATATTACCCTCTAAAATGTATCCTACTGTAACGGCTGTCTGAAGAGAGAGTGGACCAAAACGCAGCGGTTAGTGTTCGCCATATTTAATACTTGAACGGAACACTATACAATTACAAAAAACAAGAAACTGACAGCCAAACAGTCCTGTCAGGTGAAACACACTAACAGAAACAATTACCCACAAAACCCCAACGGAAAAACATGCACTTATGTGTGACTCCCAATCAACAACAACGAACTTCAGCTGTGCCTGATTTGGGAGCCACACACACGGCCCAAAACAAAGAAATACAAACACATAGAAACAGAACATAGAACGCCCCGCCAATGTAACACCCTGGCCTAACCAAAATAAAGAACAAAAAACCCCTCTCTATGGCCAGGGCATTACACCTATCCTCTAAAATGTATCCTACCCTCTGAAATGTATCCTACCCTCTGAAATGTATCCTACCCTCTGAAATGTATCCTACCCTCTGAAATGTATCCTACCCTCTGAAATGTATCCTACCCTCTAAAATGTATCATACCCTCTAAAATGTATCCTACCCTCTGAAATGTATATTACCATTTAAAATGTATCCTACCCTCTGCCCATTGGTAACTTAGCGTATTCTAGCCTGCCTCAAAATACAACACTGCCCCTTTAAGACATACAGTTGAAGTCAGAAGTTTACATACACCTTAGCCAAATACATTTAAACTCAGTTTTTCACAATTCCTGACATTTAATCCTAGTAAAAACTTCCCTGTCGTAGGTCAGTTAGGATCACCACTTTATTTTAAGAATGTGAAATGTCAGAATAATAGTAGAGAGAATGATTTATTTCAGCTTTTATTTCTTTCATCACATTCCCATTGGGTCAGAAGTTTACAAACACTCACTTAGTATTTGGTAGCATTGCCTTTAAATTGTTTAACTTGGGTCAAACATTTCGGGTAGCCTTCCACAAGCTTCCCACAATAAGTTGGATGAATTTTGTCCCATTCCTCCTGACAGAGCTGGTGTAACTGAGTCAGGTTTGTAGGCCTCCTTATTCGCCCACGCTTTTTCAGTTCTGCCCACAAATGTTCTATGGGATTGAGGACAGGGCTTTGTGATGGCCATTCCAATACCTTGACTTTGTTGTCCTTAAACCATTTTGCCACAACTTTGGAAGTATGTTTGGGGTCATTGTCCATTTGGAAGACCCATTTGCGACCAAGCTTTAGCTTCCTGACTGATGTCTGAGATGTTGCTTCAAAATATCCACAGAATTTTCCTACATCACGATGCCATCTATTTTGTGAAGTGCACCAGTCCCTCCTGCAGCAAAGTACCCCCACAACATGATGCTGCCACCCCCATGCTTCATGGTTGGGATGGTGTTCTTCGGCTTGCAAGCATTCCCCTTTTTCCTCCAAACATAACGATGGTCATTATGGCCAAACAGTTCTATTTTTGTTTCATCAGACCAGAGGACATTTCTCCAAAAATTACGATCTTTGTCCCCATGTGCAGTTGCAAACCATAGTCTGGCTTCCTTATGGCAGTTTTGGAGCAGTGGCTTCTTCCTTGCTGAGTAGCCTTTCAGGTTATGTCGATATAGGACTCGTTTTACTGTGGATATAAATACTTTTGTACTTGTCTCCTCCAGCATCTTCACAAGGTCCTTTGCTGTTGTTCTGGGATTGATTTGCACTTTTCGCACCAAAGTACATTCATTTCTAGGAGACAGAACGCGTCACCTTCCTGAGCGGTATGACGGCTGCGTGGTCCCATGGTGTTTATACTTGCGTACTATTGTTTGTACAGGTGAACATGGTACCTTCAGGTGTTTGGAAATTGCTCCCTTTACCTGACTGGCTTTTCAAAGATGTCTAGAAATGTACACATTTTGTGCTCTTGTAGGAAGCAATCAATCCCCCATTGCTGACTACAAATGATCTATAACTGGGCTGATAACTCACCAACTATTTATTTTTAATTTGACAGGGACAGTGCACATTAATCAATGAACACATCTGCACATGAACACATCTGCGACTACATGCCGCTCTATCCCTTTGATCTCAAAACAAGCGCATGTCCGTCCGTTTGTGCCTGTCAATGCAATTATAACCCTCCTCCGATGCGCTCTGCCTAAAACAAAATCTCAGTGTTACGTAGTTCATTTTGAGGCTAATATTATGTGGATTCGATTCAAAATGTTAACAGTGTAAACTAACTGGGGAAGACTCGGATAAAGTTGAGTGAAGTTCTTCAGTCCTGGGAGAGCTGTGCGCCCATGCAGCTTAGACATAGGTTGTAACTGGTTGCATGAATATCATGATGAATATACAGTATGTTCATGTCATTGTCAACTGCATTACACCCCCCAAAAAAATATTTGAATTTAGATGCTAACAAATGCTAACCGTACGTCACTGTATATAATGGTTATCTAGCACGCTAGCTATCCCAACTGCTACATCCAAAATAATAGTATTTGTAACAATAACAGCAGAATTTAAATTTAGCCAAATACAGCCTTAGCGACTGTCCAAGCAACCATCCGACAACACTGTTTAATACAGGCTATTTGGAAACTATGCAACGGACACCAGAGCTGGGGCTGTCATTCTATGAGTTTTCGAGTGTCTATTTAGAATATTTCCAGATGTTATTAAACGAAGGGAGATCCAATATGATCACAAACTACAGACGGGTTATATAGATGGCTGAATGTGATCAGAAACTACAGACGGGTTATATAGATGGCTGAACGTGATCAGAAACTACAGACGGGTTATATAGATGGCTGAATATGGTCAGAAACTACAGACGGGTTATATAGATGGCTGAACGTGATCAGAAACTACAGACGAGTTATATAGATGGCTGAATATGATGGCCATCATTGTTTTATTAGTCATCTCAGAGATCCTAATTGAAAACGTCACAGAGAAGCAATTTCCAGTTTTGCATATGACTGAACAGTCAACAGACATTAAATCATAAAATCTCCTCTCCTCCCCTCTCCCCTCTCCCTCTCCCCTCTCCCCTCTCCCCTCTCCCCTCTCCCCTCCCCTCTCATCTCCTCCCCTCTCTCCTCCCCTCTCCCCTCTCTCCTCTCCTCTCCTCTCCTCCTCTCCTCTCTCCTCCCCTCGTCCCTCTCTTGTCATCTCCTCTCCTCTCACCTTCCCTCCCCTCTCATTTCCTCCCCTCTCCCCTCTCTCCTCTCTCCCCACCTCTCCAGGTGTATGAGCATGTTGATGGTAGTAAGAGTCTGAAGTTGGGGGACTTTGGTCTGGCCACCGTAGCAGATGGACCCCTCTACACCGTCTGTGGAACACCCACATATGTAGCACCAGAGATCATCGCAGAGACAGGGTACGTACAATATGTGTGTGTGTGTGTGTGTGTGTGTGTGTGTGTGTCTGTTTGCGTTGTATACAGAATGTCTCCTGATCCTCCCTCTCTCTCACTCTTTCCTTGAGTTTTTCCTTCCTCCCTTTTCTACAAATCTCTCCTCTCTTTCTCTATCCTTCCCTCCCTCCCTCTCTCTCTCTCTCTCTCTCTCTCTCCCTCACTCTCTCTTTTTCTCTCTCTCTGACCTGTGTGTTCTTCCTCTCTCTCTCTTTCTCTCAATTCAATTCACATAACTTTATTGACATGGGAAACATATGTTTACATTGCCAAAGAAAGTGAAATAGATCATTAACAAAAGTGAAATAAACAATAAAACATTTACAGAAAGCATTACACTCACAGAAGTTCCAAAAGAATAAAGACATTTCAAATGTCATATTGTCTATATACAGCGCCCTGCAAAAGTATTCCCCCCTTGGTGTTTTTCCTATTTTGTTGCATTACAACCTGTAATTGAAATGGATTTTTATTTGGATTTCATGTAATGGACAAACACAAAATAGTCCAATTTGGTGAAATGGAATGAAAAAAATTACTTATTACATTTTTTTTTAAAACAACAGAAAAGTGGTGGTGCATATGTATTCACCCCTTTGCTATGAAGCCCCTAAATACAATCTGGTGCAACCAATTACCTTCAGAAGTCACATAATTACTTATATAAAGCCCACATGTGTGCAATCTAAGTATCACATGATTTCAGTATATATACACCTGTTCTGAAAGGCCCCAGAGTCTGCAACACCACTAAGCAAGGGGCACCACCAAGCAAGCGACCAAGGAGCTCTCCAAACAGGTCAGGGATAAAGTTGTGGAGAAGTACAGATCAGGGTTGGGTTATAAAAAAATATCAGAAACTTTGAACATCCCACGGAGCACCATTAAATCCATTATTATAAAATGGAAAGAATATGGCACCACAACAAACCTGCCAAGAGAGGGCTGCCCACCAAAACTCACGGACCAGGCAAGGAGGGCATTAATCAGAGAGGCAACAAAGAGACCAAAGATAACCCAGACCTCAATCCACAGCGGAGATTGGAGTATCTGTCCATAGGACCACTTTAAGCCGTACACTCCACAGAGCTGGGCTTTATGGAAGAATGGCCAGAAAAAAGCCATTGATTAAAGAAAAAAAATAAGCAATCACATTTGGTGTTTGCCAAAAGGCATGTGGGAGACTCCCCAAACATATGGAAGAAGGTACTGTGGTCAGATGAGACAAAAATGTTGCTTTTTGGCTATCAAGGAAAATGCTATGTCTGGCGCAAACCCAACACCTCTCATCACCCCGAGAACCCTATCCCCACAGTGAAGCATGGTGGTGGCAGCATCATGCTGTGGGGATGTTTTTCATCGGCAGGGACAGGGAAACTGGTCAGAATAGAAGGAATGATGGATGGCGCTAAATACAGGGGAATTCTTGAGGGAAACCTGTTTCAGTCTTCCAGAGATTTGAGACTGGGACGGAGGTTCACCTTCCAGCAGGACAATGACCCTAAGCATACTGCTAAAGCAACACTTGAGTGGTTAAGGGGAAACATTTAAATGTCTTGGAATGGCCTAGTCACAGCCCAGACCTCAATCCAATTGAGAATCTGTGGTATGACTTAAAGATTGCTGTACAACAGAGGAACCCATCCAACTTGAAGGAGCTGGAGCAGATTTGCCTTGAAGAATGGGCAAAAATCCCAGTGGCTAGATGTGCCAAGCTTATAGAGCCCTCCCCCAAGAGACTTGCAGTTGTAAATGCTGCGAAAGGTGGCTCTACAAAGTATTGAATTTGGGGGGGGTAATAGTTATGCACGCTCAAGTTAATGTTTCATGTTGTGTAACTCAACCCCCCAATTCCAGGTTGTAAGGCAACACAATAGGAAAAATGACAAGGGGGGTGAATACTTTCGCAAGCCACTGTACAGTGTTGTATAATGTGCAAATATAGTTAAAGTACAAAGGGGAAAATAAATAAACATAAATATGGGTTATATTTACAATGGTGTTTGTTCTTCACTGGTTGCCCTTTTCTTGTGGCAACAGGTCACAAATATTGCTGCTGTGATGGCACACTGTGGTATTTCACCCAATAGATATGGGAGTTTATCAAAATTGGATTTGTTTTCTAATTCTTTGTGGTTCTGTGTAATCTGAGGAAAATATGTCTCTAATATGGTCAAACATTTGGCAGGAGGTTAAGAAGTGCAGGTCAGTTTCCACCTCGTTTTGTGGGCACTCGTTTTGTGGGCAGACATAGCCTGTCTTCTCTTGAGAGCCTGGTCTGCCTACGGCGGCCTTTCTCAATAACAAGGCCATGCTCACTGAGTCTGTACATAGTGTCTCTTTCTCTGACCTGTGTATTCTCTCTCTCTCTGTGTGTATTCTAGGTATGGCATTAAGGTAGATATCTGGGCAGCAGGAGTTATCACCTACATCTTGCTGTGTGGCTTCCCTCCCTTCCGAGGGTAAGAAGCACTGACACCCCAACTGAACCAAACATACACGTTCTTGTTTAATACGCAATTCAGCTGTGACCTAATATGACATAAAACTAAGCTAGGTGTTTTACATTTTGATGAATCCATGTTGAGAGTGTAATTAGTGCCATACTCCCCTCTTGTGGTTGGAAGGATTATTACTGAATCTCTGAGACCAGACACAGACATCTTTAAACTTCAGATACCTTCAAATATAACACAGAATTATGACCACAGCATACATAGAGAACCTAGTCCACTTAACGCTTTATATCTACTGTCTGTGTGTGTAGGAGCAGTGATGACCAGGAAGTGTTATTTGACCAGATCTTGATGGGACAGCTGGAGTTCCCTCTCCCCTACTGGGACAACGTGTCAGAGACTGCCAAGGTAACACACACACACGTACACACACACACGCACACACGCACACACGCACACACGCACACGTACACACACACACACACGCACACACGTACACGGCTACGTACACATACACACACACACACACACACACACACACACACACACGTACAAACACGCACAGTAGATATATTGAGAGTGTAACCCTTCTGTGTTGTGTGTAGGAGCTGATCAGGTCCATGCTGGAGGTGGAGGTGGATCAGAGATACACAGCAGAACAGGTTCTGGAGCACCCCTGGGTCAATGTGAGTAGTTCTCCTCTCCTCTCCTCCTGTAACCCTGGGTCAATGTGAGTAGTTCTCCTCTCCTCCTGTAACCCTGGGTCAATGTGAGTAGTTCTCCTCTCCTCCTGTAACCCTGGGTCAATGTGAGTAGTTCTCCTCTCCTCCTGTAATCCTGGGTCAATTTGAGTAGTTCTCCTCTCCTCCTGTAACCCTGGGTCAATGTGAGTAGTTATCCTCTCCTCTCCTCCTGTAACCCTGGGTCAATGTGAGTAGTTCTCCTCTCCTCCTGTAACCCTGGGTCAATGTGAGTAGTTCTCTCCTCTCCTCCTGTAACCCTGGGTCAATGTGAGTAGTTCTCCTCTCCTCCTGTAACCCTGGGTCAATGTGAGTAGTTCTCCTCTCCTCCTGTAACCCTGGGTCAATGTGAGTAGTTCTCCTCTCCTCCTGTAACCCTGGGTCAATGTGAGTAGTTCTCCTCTCCTCCTGTAACCCTGGGTCAATGTGAGTAGTTCTCCACTCCTCTCCTCCTATAACCCTGGGTCAATGTGATTAGTTCTCCTCTCCTATACATACTGTACCAGTGTTTCACCATCCTGGCCCTGGGGACCCCAAGAGGTGAACACTTTAGGTTTTGCCGTAGTAATAACGTAGTACAAACAGGCTAACTTTCCTCTTTGTTCTCAGTGTCATCTTCACCATCTACAGAACAGTAGACCTGCACTTACTCTCATCATACTGCCTTCTACATAATATAGATATATATATAGCTACTGCAGATATAGCTACTGCAGATATAGCTACTGCAGATATAGCTACTGCAGATATAGTTACTGCAGATATAGTTACTACAGATATAGTTACTGCAGATATACACTGCTCAAAAAAATAAAGGGAACACTTAAACAACACATTCTAGATCTGAATGAAATAAATAATCTTATTAAATACTTTTTTCTTTACATAGTTGAATGTGCTGACAACAAAATCACACAAAAATAATCAATGGAAATCCAATTTATCAACCCATGGAGGTCTGGATTTGGAGTCACATTCAAAATTAAAGTGGAAAACCACACTACAGGCTGATCCAACTTTGATGTAATGTCCTTAAAACAAGTCAAAATGAGGCTCAGTAGTGTGTGTGGCCTCCACGTGCCTGTATGACCTCCCTACAATGCCTGGGCATGCTCCTGATGAGGTGGCGGATGGTCTCCTGAGGGATCTCCTCCCAGATCTGGACTAAAGCATCCGCCAACTCCTGGACAGTCTGTGGTGCAACGTGGCGTTGGTGGATGGAGCGAGACATGATGTCCCAGATGTGCTCAATTGGATTCAGGTCTGGGGAACGGGCGGGCCAGTCCATAGCATCAATGCCTTCCTCTTGCAGGAACTGCTGACACACTCCAGCCACATGAGGTCTAGCATTGTCTTGCATTAGGAGGAACCCAGGGCCAACCGCACCAGCATATGGTCTCACAAGGGGTCTGAGGATCTCATCTCGGTACCTAATGGCAGTCAGGCTACCTCTGGCGAGCACATGGAGGGCTGTGCGGCCCCCCAAAGAAATGCCACCCCACACCATGACTGACCCACTGCCAAACCGGTCATGCTGGAGGATGTTGCAGGCAGCAGAACGTTCTCCACGGCGTCTCCAGACTCTGTCACGTCTGTCACAGTGCTCAGTGTGAACCTGCTTTCATCTGTGAAGAGCACAGGGCGCCAGTGGCGAATTTGCCAATCTTTGTGTTCTCTGGCAAATGCCAAACGTCCTGCACGGTGTTGGGCTGTAAGCACAACCCCCACCTGTGGACGTCGGGCCCTCATACCACCCTCATGGAGTCTGTTTCTGACCATTTGAGCAGACACATGCACATTTGTGGCCTGCTGGAGGTCATTTTGCAGGGCTCTGGCAGTGCTTCTCCTGCTCCTCCTTGCACAAAGGCGGAGGTAGCGGTCCTGCTGCTGGGTTGTTGCCCTCCTACGGCCTCCTCCACGTCTCCTGATGTACTGGCCTGTCTCCTGGTAGCGCCTCCATGCTCTGGACACTACGCTGACAGACACAGCAAACCTTCTTGCCACAGCTCGCATTGATGTGCCATCCTGGATGAGCTGCACTACCTGAGCCACTTGTGTGGGTTGTAGACTCCGTCTCATGCTACCACTAGAGTGAAAGCACCGCCAGCATTCAAAAGTGACCAAAACATCAGCCAGGAAGCATAGGAACTGAGAAGTGGTCTGTGGTTACCACCTGCAGAACTACTCCTTTATTGGGGGTGTCTTGCTAATTGCCTATAATTTCCACCTGTTGTCTATTCCATTTGCACAACAGCATGTGAAATGTATTGTCAATCAGTGTTGCTTCCTAAGTGGACAGTGTGATTTCAGAGAAGTGTGATTGACTTGGAGTTACATTGTGTTGTTTAAGTGTTCCCTTTATTTTTTTGAGCAGTGTATATTTGTTTCAATGGTATTCTTATTTGAAAATAGGATATAGCTTGAAGTGAATTCTCCTGCTAAACAAGACCTTCACTTTTCATCTCTCATTCCTTCTCTCCTCTCCTCTCCACCTCCCATTCCTTCTCTCCCCTCTCCATTGCTCTCCTCCTCCTCCCATTCCTTCTCTCCTCTCCTCACTTCACACTCTCTGCAGGATGATGGTGTGTCAGAGAATGAACAGGAGCTGTCAGTAGCAGGGAAGATCAAGAAACACTTCAACACCAGCCCTAAAACGAACGACACCACCGCCGGAGTGTCAGTCATCACGGTATGCCCCGAACAGACTAATGCAGACATACAAACTAGTTCCAGATTGTTTCTACTGGGCACTAGACTGTATTGGTTTTGTCTTTGGCTCTAAGGCTGACTGTACTGAGGTTTACTCCTGTTGTACTGGTGTAGAAAGCTAACTGTACATGTTTCCTACTGGTTTTAAAGGTGTTACTGGTTTCTCTGTTCTGTTGTGCAGTTGGACCACAGCTTCTCCATGCAGCGCTCTGGGTCGTTGGACTTCCACCAGCACCCGGCCATGTACTGGATAAGGTACAACCTGTTGTAACGACAACACACCCTGCTTCTGCCTCCGTTTCCTGTGTCTCCACATACAGTGTGCTGATTGGCTGCTGGCTTCTGTGTGCTCTGTCAGCGTGTTTACAGCTTTTGTGGCCCTGTTACCTTTTGTGGCCATGTTACTAACATGTGTCTGTAGAAAAGTGGAGCGCTCTCAAACTGTTAACTCTCAACAAACTGTTGGCTACAGTGAACAATGATTTGATCAACCCGAGGAGACTGTATCTGTTGAGGTGTTGAAAGTGTGAGAGAGCGCTCCTTTTTCTACTAGTACACCTACCTGTCTCTGCGAATGCTCCAGCAGCTGTCCTTGAAACTTGAGTTTGCACATGTCTGTCACCATCAGCTTGTGATCTGTGTCGTTTAGAGCTTCTCTTCTTCTCTTCTCTCATCTGGCATTCCTGTCCTCCCTCTCTCTTTCCTCTCCTCTACTGCCCTCCCCTCCCATCCTCTCCTCTACGCATGCTCCTCCACTAACCCACAGTCTTTAGCATGAGCAGCATCTCTGATGAGCAGCGTCTCTGATTGGTTCTCCTGTGTCTCCTCTACCTCAGGCCACCGCTCTTGATAAGGAGAGGCAGGTTCTCAGACGAAGATGCAACCAGGATGTGAGCTCACGCCCGTTGCCGTTGACGACAAAAACAAAAACAACAATGGAAAAACCGACTAGCTGCCTCCCCAGCCCGACCCTCGCCCCCTCTTTCTGACCTTTAGCCTCGGCTCCGTCCCTAACCCTGACCCCTCCACCAGCCACACCCCGGCGTTGGATGATGAGGATATCTCTCTCAGCTCAGCTGGGACGGTTCGTTCTCCTAACTCCCCCTTTTAGAGGTGGGGAGAGGGGTCATATGTTCTCCTAACTCCCCCTTTTAGAGGTGGGGAGAGGGGTTATATGTTCTCCTAACTCCCCCTTTTAGAGGTGGGGAGAGGGGTCATATGTTCTCCTAACTCCCCCTTTTAGAGATGGGGAGAGGGGTCATATGTTCTCCTAACTCCCCCTTTAAGAGGTAGAGAGAGGGGTCATATGTTCTCCTAACTCCCCCTTTTAGAGGTAGAGAGAGGGGAGAGATGGGAAAAGAGGGGTCATATGTTCTCCTCCTTCTAGATGTAGGGGAGGAAAGTAGAGGAGATAGGGGAGGGGTCTTTCCTTCCCCCCCATCTCCCCCTTCTAGGACAGAACAGGGGAGGGGAGGGATGAAGAGGGACAGGGGACAGGGGAGGGGAGAGCTAGAGGGACTGGGGACAGGTCGGTGGCAGATGGTCAAGAAAAAGGAGAAGAGGTGAAGAAGAGGACATAAAGGACTTTTCTAAACATCTTCTCATGGAACAGAGCACATGTTGAAGAGCTGTAGATCTGAAGAGGGTTGACGTGCTAGTTAACCCTTTGTGAGGATCAGAGTTCTACGTATTAGCAAGGACTGACTCTCCTCTAGATACAGTCTGGGTCAACCTGTACCAGCAGCCACCTATGGGACACCTTTTAATACAACACTCCATGTTTGTATTTTTGTCTTTTAAATGTAGTCATTTTTCCACTGAAGTTTGAAGAAAAATGATGTCGTATGGTGGTTAATGTTTCAAAATAACTTGTTTTGGAAACAGAAAAATGGAAAAGTAGTGAAATAGAGAAAAATGTAAACGTATATTTAGCTACCGTTAGTTTTTCTGGATGGATCAAGCACTTCCTTGATGAACTGAACTGTCTGATCTCTCTTAAAGCAGCTGAAAGAAAGAGATGAACAGAAAGGAGAAAGCGAGAGAAGGTGGTCGATACTCAACTTCATACTTTTCCTCTCCTTCCTCACCCTTCCTCTCTCCAGAACACTGATGTCTTTCTGTAGTGTTTGGGTACTAGCTATACTTCAGTACACATGAACAATTTACAGACCATAGCTCAACTACATGCTAGCTGCATCTGGACTCCACTTTCAATCCAGTAGACGGGGGTTTATTATGGCTAAGAGAAGACCAGGGGTCTGTTCAGTAGACACAAAACGTTTCTAAATGTAGTAGGAACCAAACTAACTTGGCTAATTAGAAAGCTAATTAACGTTTTCTTTATTTTGTGCTTTTCTGAACATGACTCAACCCCGAGGTACTCTCTGTCAGTTGACACACGGTGTTGCAGGTAGAAATAAGAAACATAGATCACATTTCACAAGGAAAAGATAACAATGTATTTTCTATAGATGTAATATCTATATCTGCAACAATATTCACTGTTCTCTCCATGTAGCCAGAGGAACACAGTGGGAGACGTCTCAAATGGCACCCGTAGGGTTCTGGTCAGACGTAGTGCACTATATTGAATAGGGTGCCATCTGGGACTTACATCCGGACTAACTAACTCTTTAACAGAACATGGTTTGGTGACAGGGTCTTGTTTGTACTCTATGTAAATAATATAATTTAATTTATTTTAATAGTTCACAATATATTTCTTTATCTACATCTAAAAAAAACAATAACAATACAAGTCAGTGTACGTTCATATCTAATAAACAGACAGTCGGCATGGATCAACTTCCTGTCACATGACTCGGGGAATGACGACAACTTCCTCTAACAGTGTCTTTAGGATACTGTAGTCACAGAGTTTCTAAACTCGCGAGACTTATGGGAACGCTTCCGAAGCAGACTCGGCGGACCTGACCGAGGTCAAGAGAAGTCAATGAGGGAAGATGAGAATTATTCCTTTTAGTTGTTAATTATCTCTATTTTTTTTAAAAGGCAACAACCTAGATTGAAACCGATTGTTCTGAGTAGCTGACCATGTTATTACTACAACCTCGTAAACGCGTCACACTGACACCTTCTCATTTTCCTCAACAAATATAAAAAAAAAGAAAAAAACGACTTGACATCGAAGGAGTGCGCAGTTCACCGTGTGCCGACCGTTAGACCCCGATGACGTGTTTCTGAGCATGAGCTTATGCTAACCAACGTTGTCATGACATTGCCGTGATCGGGGGGGGGGGGGGGGTTTCTATTGGAGAAGTCGTTTCTACGTATATCTTTCCATCTTTGCTGTAGTATTTAACCAGTCACCACAGTAGCTATCTGGGAAACGTGGTGCATTCAGTTCAACTCCTCTCCCCAGTGTATTAGAATCAGATGTATGCAGTGGCGGTTCTAGACCATTTCAACTGGGGGGGGGCCAAGCTGGGGCCAGTTGTACTGTTAGAGGGGCCAGTTACATTAGACGTTATTGTTGTCATATCGTTTTCTTCACTGCATTAGCAGGCATTAGCAGGCAAAAGACCATGTTCCGCGTTGCCACTGTCTAATAACAGATGTAAAAAAAAAAGAACGCTAGCAAAAATGTGTTATGTAAAAATGATTTCATACTCCACATTTAGGGGGGCCACAAGGGGGTCCAACATTGTTGTCACAGGGGCACTGGCCCCCCCTGCCCCCCCCCCTCCCCAGAACCGCTAGTGGTTGTATGCGATACCTATACCTCTGTTCAACTATTAAAATCAATACTGTTGGCCTGCGTGTGGGATTTTATTTAATGAAATCAGAAATTAATTGTGTATGTACCCGCTTGCCTGTCATTACTGTGTCTGCTGCAGCATCCACATTATGGGTTCCTCTTATGGGTTCCATTATGGGTTCCATTATGGTTCCATTCTGGGTTCCATTATGGGTTCCATTCTGGGTTCCATTATGGGTTCCATTATGGGTTCCTCTTATGGGTTCCATTATGGGTTCCATTATGGGTTCTATTATGGGTTCCATTATGGGTTCCATTATGGGTTCCATTATGGTTCCATTATGGGTTCCATTATGGGTTCCTCTTATGGGTTCCTCTTATGGGTTCCTCTTATGGGTTCCAGTATGGGTTCCAGTATGGGTTCCTCTTTTGGGTTCCTCTGGGTTCCTCTTATGGATTCTTCTGGGTTCCTCTTGGTTCCATTATGGGTTCCTCTTATGGGTTCCATTCTGGGTTCCATTCTGGGTTCCTCTTTTGGGTTCCATTACAGGTTCCTCTGGGTTCCTCTTATGGGTTCCTCTGGGTTCCATTCTGGGCTCCTCTTGGTTCCATTATGGGTTCAATTCCGGGTTCCATTCTGGGTTCCTCTGGGTTCCATTATGGGTTCCATTCTGGGTTCCATTATGGGTCCCTCTTGGTTCCATTATGGGTTCCATTCTGGGTTCCTCTTGATTCCATTATGGGTTCCATTCTGGGTTCCTCTGGGTTCCATTATGGGTTCCTCTGCCAAGGAGTTGTTGATGCATGCCAGATATTTCAACTCCTGGATTGTATTTTAAGAATCAGCTAAGCACATTATATGTTATAACAATCTGTTACCCGACGGCAAAGTCAATGACGAAGCACGCAATCGTTGGTTGGTGCATGCAACGTCTGAGTAGGGGAACGCGACCAATTGTTCCCCCCCAGAGAGTTTGATTAGATGGCACATTTGAGGTCCTTTTCTCAATCTGATTACATCGACTCATTGCATCCTCTCCTCCTTTCCTCTCCTCCTTTTGAAAACGTCAAAGGGAAGCAAGGAGAGGAAACCTGGAAACAAATGTCTGACTTGCGCCTACATGCAAGTTTCTGCAGTTGCTCTTTAACGACTTCATCCATTTTGGGAGACCCTATTGTCAACCAATTATTAGGCTGTTTTTGTTTGACCCACACGAACGTGACCAAAGACATGACTGAAACAGGAACCAACTTGTTGTGATTTTTGTGTTCAGTGGATATAGTGCCTTCGGAAAGTATTCAGACCCCTTGACTTTTTCCACATTTTGTTACAATAAAGCCTTATTATAAAATGGATTAAGTACAAATAAATCCTCAGCAAACTACAAACATAATGACAAAGAAAAAACACAGGTTTTGAATTTTCTGCACATTTATAGATATATATATATAAACGTATTTATATAAGTATTCAGACCCTTTGCTAAGAGATTCAAAATTGAACTCTACAACTTGATTGGAGTCCACCTGTGGTCAATTCAATTGATTGGACATGATTTGGAAAGGCACACACCTGTCTATATAAGGTCCCACAGTTGAAAGCGCATATCAGTGCAAAAACCAAGTCATGAAGTCAAAGGAATTGTATGTTGAGCTCCGAGACAGGATTGTGTCAAGGCACAGATCTGGGGAAGAGTACCAAAACATGTCTGCATGATTGAAGGTCCCCATGAACACAGTGCCCTCCATCATTCCTGAATGGAAGAAGTTTGGAACCACCAAGACTCTTCCTAGAGCTGGGCGCCTGGCCAAACTGAGCAATCATGGGAGAACGGCATTGGTCAGGGAGGTGACCAAGAACCCGATGGTCACTCTGACAGAGTTCTAGAGTTCCACTGTGGAGATAGGAGAACCTTCCAGAAGAAGAACCACCTCTGCAGCACTCCACCAATCAGACCTTTATGGCATTCTGAAGCTGAGCTGCAGCCTTCATTATTGGAGGACATAAACAATGCTATTCTGTCCCTATTAATAAACAGGTAGGTCCACCTCTTATTCTTTAAATAGGAAGAACATAACAATAATATCGGGGACACCAGGCCTGGTTTTCATAGCTGATTTTGAAAAGGCTTTTGATAAAGTACGACTGGAGTTTATAAAGAAATGCCTAGAATATTTCAATTTTGGGGAATATTATAAAATGGGTAAAGTTATGTATAGTAACCCTAGGTGTAAAATAGCAAATAATGGCTACATCTCAAAAAGTTTTAAACTATCTAGAGGAGTAAAACAAGGTTACTCACTATCAGCATATCTATTTATTATTGCCATCGAAATGTTATCTGTTAAGATTAGCTCAAACAATAATATTAAAACCTCTTGAAGTTCACCTAGGATAGGGGGCGCTACAGCGATTTTTGAAAAAAATATGTGCCCATTTTAAACGGCCTCCTACTCAAACTCAGAAGCTAGGATATGCATATAATTAATAGATGTGGATATAAAACACCCTAAAGTTTCTAAAACTGTTTGAATGGTGTCTGTGAGTATAACAGAACTCATATGGCAGTCAAAACCCCGAGACAGATCATAACAGGATGTGGAATTCTGAATTGCGGACTCAACTTCAGCACTTTGCCTATAAATCACACCGTGAGCTATGGTTCATTGAGCAACTCTTATGGCTTCCACTAGATGTCCCCAGTCTTTAAAAAGTGGTTTGAGTCTTCTACTGTGAAAACTGACTGAATGACAGGCTGTTGATTTTGGTCACATGGGGAGGGCCATCACCATTATGACACCGGCGCCCCTGGCTACCCTCCCCTTTCGAAATGTTTTGAAAGCCAATGCAACCGTTCCCCTTGAATATTATTGGAGCTCTGGTTGAAAAAGGCCCTAAAGATTTATGTTATACAACGTTTGACATGTTTGAACGAACTTACATTTAAAAAAAATGCATTTTGGTGAGAGAGAAGTCCCGCGCACGACGGTACTTTTGGAGCAGCCTTCAGAACGCGCTAACAACAAGAAGCTATTGGGACATAAATGATTAACTTTTTCGAACGAAAATACATTTGTTGTGGACCTGGGATTCCTGGAAGTGCCTTCTGATGAAGATAATCAAAGGTAAGGGATTATTTACAATAGTATACAAGAGTAGATTTGATATGCGATTGTTCCAAGATGGCGCTGACCTGTATTGCTAGCCTATTTTTCTGAGTATCGCATCCCCTTTTATCGCAAAGTGTGATTACCCAGTAAAGTTATTTTTAAATCTGGCATTGCAGGTGCTTTCACGAGATGTTAATCTATAATTCTTAGAATGACAATATTACATTTTAAAAATGTTTTTGAATAGTAATTTAGTAAATTGTAGCGCTGTTTCACCGGATGCATTTGAGGGAAAATAGTTCCTCAACGTCACGCGCCGATGTAAAATGCTGTTTTTAAATATAAATATGAACTTTATCGAACAAAAGAATGCATGTACTGTGGAACATGATGTCCTAGGAGTGTCATCTGATGAAGATTGTCAAAGGTTAGTGCTGCATTTAGCTGTTTTATGGTTATTTGTGATGCATGTGGTTGGTCGGAAAATGGCTATGTGAATACTTTGACGATATACTCCTCTAACATTATCTAATGTTTTGCTTTTGCTGTAAAGCCTTTTTGAAATCGGACAACGTGGTTCGATTCAGGAGAGGTGTATCTATAAAACGATATAAAATAGTCCTATATTTGAAAAAATATATATATTAAATTTTTCTATTGTTCGGTTATGAACATGGCGAAATGATTTTACGCTGGATGTTGATCCCGCATGCGAGACGGGCGTTAAGGGATTAGAAATCCGTAGCTTAAAAACTAAGCTGTCATTGTACGCTGATGATTTCATGTTTTCTTTTAAAACCACAATTAGAATTGCAACATTTTCCTGGAACTAACGCTGCAGATAGCAATACTGAGTGATTTGAAAAGCCATAGTCAAACAATCAATAATATAATAATTATTTTAGCAAAAATGTTTATTTTTAATTTACAATAGAAATGTTCAGTACTTTTGTAAAGCATCACAGCACAGTTGAAAAATATATGGCAAATAGAAATCCAAAATGGATGGTGTTGAGAGATAGATGGGAGAGGTTGAATGGAGCTGAAGGGTGGGACTAATAACAAGATAACCAATGAAAACATACGGGGTCTGTAAAATGTTTATAGGTTCAGAAATGTTGTGAAATAGCACAGTTACAAATAGATAACAAACTGGATGGACATCAGAAATAGAGTAAGGACTAAAAACAAGCAAAATATAACTATTGTAAAATAGATTGTGTCTGTAAAATGTGTATAAGATGTATAAACTGAATGTAGAAGCCTAAGTGTTTATTAGTTTACTCCAATTGGGGGAAGGGTGGTAGGGTTTGCAGGGAATAATAAAGGTATATTTTAAAAAAAAGTATGTGTGTCTATATAGGTATGTGTATGTATACAGTGGGGAGAACAAGTATTTGATACACTGCCGATTTTGCAGGTTTTCCTACTTACAAAGCATGTAGAGGTCTGTAATTTTTTATCATAGGTACACTTCAACTGTGAGAGACGGAATCTAAAAAATCCAGAAAATCACATTGTATGATTTTTAAGTAAATCATTTGCATTTTATTGCATGACATAAGTATTTGATACATCAGAAAAGCAGAACTTAATATTTGGTACAGAAACCTTTGTTTGCAATTACAGAGATCATACGTTTCCTGTAGTTCTTGACCAGGTTTGCACACACTGCAGCAGGGATTTTGGCCCACTCCTCCATACAGACCTTCTCCAGATCCTTCAGGTTTCGGGGCTGTCGCTACGCAATACGGACTTTCAGCTCCCTCCAAAGATTTTCTTTTTGGTTCAGGTCTGGAGACTGGCTAGGCCACTCCAGGACCTTGAGATGCTTCTTACGGAACCACTCCTTAGTTGCCTTGGCTGTGTGTTTTGGGTTGTTGTCATGCTGGAAGACCCAGCCACGACCCGTCTTCAATGCTCTTACTGAGGGAAGGAGGTTGTTGGCCAAGATCTCGCGATACATGGCCCCATCCATCCTCCCCTCAATACGGTGCAGTCGTCCTGTCCCCTTTGCAGAAAAGCATCCCCAAAGAATGATGTTTCCACCTCCATGCTTCACGGTTGGGATGGTGTTCTTGGGGTTGTACTCATCCTTCTTCTTCCTCCAAACACGGCGAGTGGAGTTTAGACCAAAAAGCTCTATTTTTGTCTCATCAGACCACATGACCTTCTCCCATTCCTCCTCTGGATCATCCAGATGGTCATTGGCAAACTTCAGACGGGCCTGGACATGCAAGGCTTGAGCAGGGGGACCTTGCATGCGCTGCAGGATTTTAATCCATGACGGCGTAGTGTGTTACTAATGGTTTTCTTTGAGACTGTGGTCCCAGCTCTCTTCAGGTCATTGACCAGGTCCTGCCATGTAGTTCTGGGCTGATCTCTCACCTTCCTCATGATCATTGATGCCCCAAGAGGTGAGATCTTGCATGGAGCCCCAGACCGAGGGTGATTGACTGTCATCTTGAACTTCTTCCATTTTCTAATAATTGCGCCAACAGTTGTTGCCTTCTCACCAAGCTGCTTGCCTATTGTCCTGTAGCCCATCCCAGCCTTGTGCAGGTCTACAATTTTATCCCTGATGTCCTTACACAGCTCTCTGGTCTTGGCCATTGTGGAGAGGTTGGAGTCTGTTTGATTGAGTGTGTGGACAGGTGTCTTTTATACAGGTAACGAGTTCAAACAGGTGCAGTTAATACAGGTAATGAGTGGAGAACAGGAGGGCTTCTTAAAGAAAAACTAACAGATCTGTGAGAGCCGGAATTCTTACTGGTTGGTAGGTGATCAAATACTTATGTCATGCAATAAAATGCAAATTAATTACTTAAAAATCATATAATGTGATTTTCTGGATTTTTCTTTTAGATTCCGTATCTCACAGTTGAAGTGTACCTATGATAAAAATGACAGACCTCTACATGCTTTGTAAGTAGGAAAACCTGCAAAATCGGCAGTGTATCAAATACTTGTTCTCCCCACTGTATATGTATATATGTATGCATATATATGGATATATATATTTACCCCAAAAATATCTGGGGGATTGGAAATTATGCAGACAATTACATTGATGGAAGCAACAATCTTTCCGCAATATTAAGCTGATCCACCCCTTAAAAAAATACAAATAAATAAATAAAAGTTAGATCATAATCCCTGAGGGACAACGTTTACTACCTAAAATACTGGAATCATCTGGTTACCACCAGTGTTGTGAAAACAGTGAGGTCGTTGACACAACAAACAATGGGACGCCTTTTCACACTGAGATTTATTTGTCAAAGGTGGCTCTGTGTAAACTATGTGATTATATTGGAGACAGGTTTATAGCAGTGAATGGCATCTAATTACTGTTACTGTATTTCTAAGTAGCAGCCATTTTGTTATTGTATCTCTAAGTAGCAGCCATTTAGCAACCAGGGAAACTATTGTTCTGCTTGACTGTGGTGCTTTTTATCTGAATTCTTAGGATTTTCTTGTGATCACAACAAGCTACCTATTTTGCTCAAATAGAGATATTTAAATTGTGTGTTTTTTTTAAGATGGGTGAGAATATAACATTCTGTTTTCTGCCTCAGTGTGGAGCTGTTTACTGCAAAGTTTTGGATTAACTTGTGACCAGAACAAAACAACTTATTTTTCTGAACTAGAGACTGAAATAAATGGTGTTTCTTTAAAAAGATGTCCCTGACTGACATGGACTGTTTCCTCACCTTATTCTCCCCGTGGTTATCCATGGTTGTTGGTTATTTACCTGGTAACAACAAGTGAAAAGGACTGAAACAGACTCCTTATTTTACTCAACTAGATATTTCAATAAATGGTATTTCTTTGAAAAGATGTGCCTGACTGACATGACAAATACATTAAGGGGAAATTATCCACAGACACAGAGGCTGTTAATTTCTTTATTTACAATACTGGTTGCCATGGTTAACACAAAGACAGGACATTGAATTCCACCTGTATTGACTCAGAAAAGTAAAGTGCAGTATCCTACAGTATCCTACAGTATCCTACAGTATCACAGAGGTCAAACAGGTGTGTGTTAGTCAGATTATCCAGTGTCCACAGCAACACTATTGATTATCCCCAGTGTATGTGGTGTACTGTGGTCTTAGCCCCCCAGTGTATGTGGTGTACTATGGTCTTAGCCCCCCAGTGTATGTGGTGTACTATGGTCTTAACCCCCCAGTGTATGTGGTGTACTATGGTCTTAGCCCCCCAGTGTATGTGGTGTACTATGGTCTTAACCCCCCAGTGTATGTGGTGTACTATGGTCTTAACCCCCCAGTGTATATGGTGTACTGTGGTCTTAACCCCCCAGTGTATGTGGTGTACTGTGGTCTTAGCCCCCCAGTGTATGTGGTGTACTATGGTCTTAGCCCCCCAGTGTATGTGGTGTACTATGGTCTTAACCCCCCAGTGTATGTGGTGTACTGTGGTCTTAGCCCCCCAGTGTATGTGGTGTACTATGGTCTTAGCCCCCCAGTGTATGTGGTGTACTATGGTCTTAGCCCCCCAGTGTATGTGGTGTACTATTTACATTTACATTACATTTAAGTCATTTAGCAGACGCTCTTATCCAGAGCGACTTACAAATTGGTGCATTCACCTATAATATCCAGTAGAACAAACACTTTACAATAGTGCATCTAAATCCTTTAAAGGGGGGGGGTTAGAAGGATTACTTTATCCTATCCCAGGTATTCCTTAAAGAGGTGGGGTTTCAGGTGTCTCCGGAAGGTGGTGATTGACTCCGCTGTCCTGGCATCGTGAGGGAGATTGTTCCACCATTGGGGTGCCAGAGCGGCGAACAGTTTTGACTGGGCTGAGCGGGAACTGTGCTTCCTCAGAGGTAGGGAGGCGAGCAGGCCAGAGGTGGATGAACGCAGTGCCCTTGTTTGGGTGTAGGGCCTGATCAGAGTCTGAAGGTACGGAGGTGCCGTTCCCCTCACAGCTCCGTAGGCAAGCACCATGGTCTTGTAGCGGATGCGAGCTTCAACTGGAAGCCAGTGGAGAGAGCGGAGGAGCGGGGTGACGTGAGAGAACTTGGGAAGGTTGAACACCAGACGGGCTGCGGCGTTCTGGATGAGTTGTAGGGGTTTGATGGCACAGGCAGGGAGCCCAGCCAACAGCGAGTTGCAGTAATCCAGACGGGAGATGACAAGTGCCTGGATTAGGACCTGCGCCGCTTCCTGTGTGAGGCAGGGTCGTACTCTGCGAATGTTGTAGAGCATGAACCTACAGGATCGGGTCACCGCCTTGATGTTAGTGGAGAACGACAGGGTGTTGTCCAGGATCACGCCAAGGTTCTTAGCACTCTGGGAGGAGGACACAAGGGAGTTGTCAACCGTGATGGCGAGATCATGGAACGGGCAGTCCTTCCCCGGGAGGAAGAGCAGCTCCGTCTTGCCGAGGTTCAGCTTGAGGTGGTGATCCGTCATCCACACTGATATGTCTGCCAGACATGCAGAGATGCGATTCGCCACCTGGTTGTCAGAAGGGGGAAAGGAGAAGATTAATTGTGTGTCGTCTGCGTAGCAATGATAGGAGAGACCGTGTGAGGATATGACAGAGCCAAGTGACTTGGTGTATAGCGAGAATAGGAGAGGGCCTAGAACAGAGCCCTGGGGGACACCAGTGGTGAGAGCACGTGGTGCGGAGACAGCTTCTCGCCACGCCACCTGGTAGGAGCGACCTGTCAGGTAGGACGCAATCCAAGCGTGGGCCGCGCCGGAGATGCCCAGCTCGGAGAGGGTGGAGAGGAGGATCTGATGGTTCACAGTATCAAAGGCAGCAGATAGGTCTAGAAGGATGAGAGCAGAGGAGAGAGAGTTAGCTTTAGCAGTGCGGAGAGCCTCCGTGACACAGAGAAGAGCAGTCTCAGTTGAATGCCCAGTCTTGAAACCTGACTGATTAGGATCAAGAAGGTCGTTCTGAGAGAGATAGCAGGAGAGCTGGCCAAGGACGGCACGTTCAAGAGTTTTGGAGAGAAAAGAAAGAAGGGATACTGGTCTGTAGTTGTTGACATCGGAGGGATCGAGTGTAGGTTTTTTCAGAAGGGGTGCAACTCTCGCTCTCTTGAAGACGGAAGGGACGTAGCCAGCGGTCAAGGATGAGTTGATGAGCGAGGTGAGGTAGGGGAGAAGGTCTCCGGAAATGGTCTGGAGAAGAGAGGAGGGGATAGGGTCAAGTGGGCAGGTTGTTGGGCGGCCGGCCGTCACAAGACGCGAGATTTCATCTGGAGAGAGAGGGGAGAAAGAGGTCAAAGCACAGGGTAGGGCAGTGTGAGCAGGACCAGCGGTGTCGCTTGACTTAGCAAACGAGGATCGGATGTCGTCAACCTTCTTTCAAAATGGTTGACGAAGTCATCCGCAGTGAGGGAGGAGGGGGGGGGGGGGGGGGGGGGAGGAGGATTCAGGAGGGAGGAGAAGGTAGCAAAAAGCTTCCTAGGGTTAGAGGCAGATGCTTGGAATTTAGAGTGGTAGAAAGTGGCTTTAGCAGCAGAGACAGAAGAGGAAAATGTAGAGAGGAGGGAGTGAAAGGATGCGAGGTCCGCAGGGAGGCGAGTTTTCCTCCATTTCCGCTCGGCTGCCCGGAGCCCTGTTCTGTGAGCTCGCAGTGAGTCGTCGAGCCACGGAGCAGGAGGGGAGGACCGAGCCGGCCTGGAGGATAGGGGACAGAGAAAATCAAAGGATGCAGAGAGGGAGGAGAGGAGGGTTGAGGAGGCAAAATCAGGAGATAGGTTGGAGAAGGTTTGAGCAGAGGGAAGAGATGATAGGATGGAAGAGGAGAGAGTAGCAGGAGAGAGAGAGCGAAGGTTGGGACGGCGCAATACCATCCGAGTAGGGGCAGAGTGAGACGTTTTTGATGAGAGCGAGAGGGAAAAGGATACAAGGTAGTGGTCGGAGACTTGGAGAGGAGTTGCAATGAGATTAGTGGAAGAACAGCATCTAGTAAAGATGAGGTCAAGCGTATTGCCTGCCTTGTGAGTAGGGGGGGAAGGTGAGAGGGTGAGGTCAAAAGAGGAGAGGAGTGGAAAGAAGGAGGCAGAGAGGAATGAGTCGAAGGTAGACGTGGGGAGGTTAAAGTCACCCAGAACTGTGAGAGGTGAGCCATCCTCAGGGAAGGAACTTATCAAGGCGTCAAGCTCATTGATGAACTCTCCAAGGGAACCTGGAGGGCGATAAATGATGAGGATGTTAAGCTTGAAAGGGCTGGTAACTGTGACAGCATGGAATTCAAATGAGGAGATAGACAGATGGGTCAGGGGAGAAAGAGAGAATGTCCACTTGGGAGAGATGAGGATTCCAGTGCCACCACCCCGCTGGCTCGATGCTCTAGGGGTATGCGAGAACACGTGGCCAGACGAGGAGAGAGCAGTAGGAGTAGCAGTGTTATCTGTGGTGATCCATGTTTCCGTCAGCGCCAGGAAGTCTAGGGACTGGAGGGTAGCATAGGCTGAGATGAACTCAGCCTTGTTGGCCGCAGACCGGCAGTTCCAGAGGCTGCCGGAGACCTGGAACTCCACGTGGGTCGTGCGCGCTGGGACCACCAGGTTAGAGTGGCAGCGGCCACGCGGTGTGAAGCGTTTGTATGGCCTGTGCAGAGTGGAGAGAACCGGGATCGACAGACACATAGTTGACAAGCTACAGAAGAGGCTACGCTAATGCAAAGGAGATTGGAATGACAAGTGGACTACACGTCTCGAATGTTCAGAAAGTTAAGCTTACGTTGCAGAAAATCTATTGACTGAAATGACGAAAATGATACAGTACTGCTGGCTGGTGGAGTAGGCTAGCTAGCAGTGGCTGCGTTGTTGACTTTGTTTGACCGTGTAGCTGGCTAGGTGACCTCGATAGTTTCAGTACTACACCTTGTCATGATACAAAAGCAACTTTGTAGCTAGCTAACATAACACTAATCAAGACGTTCCTTTGTAATGTATTTTAGTTTCTACAGTGTTACTAGTTGGCTGGGTTAGGAAAAATGGCGTCGCGGGGGACGGCAATAGCTGGCTAGCTAACCTCGGTAATTACTAAACTACACAATTATCAAGCTATGACAAAGACAACTATGTAGCTAGCTAGCCAACACTGCACTAGTCAAATCGTTCCGTTGTAAAAGTATTGGTATCTACAGCGCTGCTAGTCGGTAACGGTTGGCTAGCTGTTGGCTAGCTAGCTAGCAGTGGATTAATGATGACTAGGTGTGTTGACTACGTCTGGCGTCGCGGCTGGCTACTTACTAATAATTACTCTAAACTACACAATTATCTTAGATGCAAAGACAACTAAGTAGCTGGCTCACTAACACTACACTAGTCAAGTCGTTCCGTTGTAATGGTCTTAACCCCCCAGTGTATGTGGTGTACTATGGTCTTAACCCCCCAGTGTATATGGTGTTCTATGGTCTTAACCCCCCAGTGTATGTGGTGTACTGTGGTCTTAACCCCCCAGTGTATGTGGTGTACTATGGTCTTAACCCCCCAGTGTATGTGGTGTACTGTGGTCTTAGCCCCCCAGTGTATGTGGTGTACTGTGGTCTTAACCCCCCAGTGTATATGGGGTTCTATGGTCTTAACCCCCCAGTGTATGTGGTGTACTGTGGTCTTAGCCCCCCAGTGTATGTGGTGTACTGTGGTCTTAGCCCCTCAGTGTATGTGGTGTACTGTGGTCTTAGCCCCCCAGTGTATGTGGTGTACTATGGTCTTAACCCCCCAGTGTATGTGGTGTACTATGGTCTTAACCCCCCAGTGTATATGGTGTTCTATGGTCTTAACCCCCCAGTGTATGTGGTGTACTGTGGTCTTAACCCCCCAGTGTATGTGGTGTACTATGGTCTTAACCCCCCAGTGTATGTGGTGTACTGTGGTCTTAGCCCCCCAGTGTATGTGGTGTACTGTGGTCTTAACCCCCCAGTGTATATGGGGTTCTATGGTCTTAACCCCCCAGTGTATGTGGTGTACTGTGGTCTTAGCCCCCCAGTGTATGTGGTGTACTGTGGTCTTAGCCCCTCAGTGTATGTGGTGTACTGTGGTCTTAGCCCCCCAGTGTATGTGGTGTACTATGGTCTTAGCCCCCCAGTGTATGTGGTGTACTGTGGTCTTAGCCCCCCAGTGTATGTGGTGTACTACGGTCTTATCCCCCCCAGTGTATGTGGTGTACTGTGGTCTTAACCCCCCAGTGTATGTGGTGTACTATGGTCTTAACCCCCCAGTGTATGTGGTGTACTGTGGTCTTAACCCCCCAGTGTATGTGGTGTACTGTGGTCTTAACCCCTAAGTTTATGTGGTGTACTGTGGTCTTAACCCCCCAGTGTATGTGGTGTACTATGGTCTTAACCCCCAAGTGTATGTGGTGTACTGTGGTCTTAGCCCCCCAGTGTATGTGGTGTACTACGGTCTTATCCCCCCCAGTGTATGTGGTGTACTGTGGTCTTAACCCCCCAGTGTATGTGGTGTACTGTGGTCTTAGCCCCTCAGTGTATGTGGTGTACTGCGGTCTTATCCATTATCTCACTAACCCTCATCTTTTCTCTTTCTCTGTTTCCCCTTCCAGAGGGCCTGAGGTTCTTGGACCGCGACTGAGGACAACCCTGTCCCAATCCCACCCAATGCCACTCTACCAATTACACCTGGCCCCCTCAAGTCACTGACAGCCCCAAACACTCCCCACACACCCAGAGATTTGGATTCCATTGCTTACCATGAGGTCTTTATGAAAAGTCATCTGACCATAGGGTTTTGAAGTGTTAGTACTCTCTCTCTGTCGTCATTATCGATATTGTCTGAGCCTGCTGGTTATTAATACTGCTATTGTTCTTTTATTTTCAATTAAGACAATTAAGACAATGAAGACATTGTTATATTGAATGTATGTCTTTTATACAGTCTGTATCTCTGTATTACAGCAAGTCAAATAAAGATGAGTGCAAAAACAGGAAGTGTGATTTCTTTCTCCAATGATTTCCTAAGGCTGAGGAATTTCGTCAGTTATCAGTTATTGCATACCGAGGCTGAATGGCATTTGCACCACACACAACTGCACCACACACAACTGCACCATACACAACTGCACCACACACAACTGCACCACACACAACTGCACCGGGAACTAATTCATCTCATTGGTACATGAATGTTCAGTCTGTTCATCAATGAAAATATGGATATCTTAAACCTCCAAAAGGGATACACAATAAAGGAAGTTCATAAATTAAAGTAATTGACAGGAAAAGTATTTTTATTAGATACAGTGGTTCTTCCTTTAAAATTTTGGAGCTTATGCCGCGACCGTTAGTGGTAGATGGTGGCATTGTCACACCCTGATCTGTTTCACCTGTCTTTGTGCTTGTCTCCAACCCCCTTCAGGTGTCACCCCATCTTCCCCATTATCCCTTGTGTATTTATACCTGTGTTCTCTGTTTGTTGCCAGTTTTTTTTGTTCGTCAAGCCTACCGGCGTTTTTCCCCTTGCTCCTGTCTTTTTCTAGTTTTCCCAGTTTTGACCATTTCTACCTGCCCTGACCCTGAGCCTGCCTGCCGTTGTGTACCTTGTCACACCACCCTGGATTATTGACCTCTACTTGCCCTGACCCCGAGACTGCCTGCCGTTCTGTACCTTATGGACTCTGATCTGAAATACTGACCTCTGCCTGCCCTTGACCTGTTGTTTTGCCTGCCCCCTGTTCTAGTAATAAAGTTTTGTTACTTTGACTCTGTCTGCAGCTGGGTCTTCTCCTGATAATAGATGGTGGCATTCTGTCATTGCACCACACTATCACAAGGGCGAGTTAGAACCCTGATCTATCGGTAGTCTAAACTGTGGCACAATTTGACTATCTTTTTGTAAATGAATGGTGGTGTTTTCAGTCTGAGTGTCTCTCTTCTCTGGCACTAAAGTCCTGCATCAGGCAACAACAACGACAAACTGTCGTGGTCCTGGAGTTAACACAGAACTTGGGTAAATAGGTGGGCTTTTTGTTTCTCTCCCTCTAAAAACAGAAATAAATACATCTAAATAACAAACTGGCTTTACTTACAAATTAGTAAGAACGTTTCACCCCATGTTCTAGAATGGCCTTTTCCCCCTCATTCAGATTACAACCTCTCACTTTCGGTTATTTGAAAACGAAATAATCTCCAAAATATTGTTATTTTTTTTAAACAAGGCAAGGAAAGTTGGTTGCAATTTCAGTTTAATCCACCAGAAAAGACAGAACAAATAATACAACAAATATTGTAGTTAAACTGAAATATACTAATTGATTAAAAAAACTTTATCAATTGGAACCTTTATCAAGTGGAAGGGGGAAAAAGTAAGGAACTTGACTGTTGGCCTCGCAATAAAGATCAAAATTGGCTAAAGAAAATTCTGATAAAGAAAAATATATACCAGTTTCATTTAAGGACCAACAAATTGACAGCTGTGCCATATAGATTGCAAAATAGTTGGGAAGAGATTTTCGATGTACCAATTCCATGGCACATGGTTTATGAATTGACACGCAATTTTCCATTTATTATAACCTACTGCAGGCCTAAAACCTATGGGATTAAACTTCTGAATTAATGATTATACTGAAGATAGAAGCCACCTCTTAATGAGTTCAGAGAGCCGATCTGTTATCTAAAGATTATTGTTAACCCTGCATTGTAATTATATAAAAGTCCCTTAGATATTCAGTGTTTTTATTTACAGTAGTGAGGGACAGCTGGAGGCATTTTGTTTTTCACAAGCGTATCAGGCTGTGAATTCTGCAAACAATGTTTACAGGATGGGCTATTAGCAGGACAATAGACTCTTCAACCTTTACAAAAGGATAGTCTAACAGCTCGGCTATTGTAGGTGAGGAAATAAAACACCAGTCTCAACATCAACAGCGAAGAGGCGACTCCAGGATGCTGGCCTTCTTGGCAGAGTTCCTCTGTCCAGTGTCTGTTTTCTTTTGCCCATCTTAATCTTTTCTTTTTCTTGGCCAGTCTGAGATATGGCTTTTTTTTTTGCAACTCTGCCTTGAAGGCCAGCATCCCGGAGTCGCGTCCTCCTGTTTTGCGGGTATTATTTAATGAAGCTGCCAGTTGAGGACTTGTGTGGCGTCTGTTTCTCAAACTAGAAACTCTAATGTGCTTGTCCTCTTGCTCAGTTGTGCACCGGGGCCTCCCACTTTTATTTTCTAGTTAGAGCCAGTTTGCGCTGTTCTGTGAAGGGAGTAGCACACAGCGTTGTACAAAATCTTCAGTTTCTTGGCAATTTCTCGCATGGAATAGCCTTCATTTCTCAGAACAAGAATAGACTGACGAGTTTTAGAAGAAAGTTATTTGTTTCTAGCCATTTTGAGCCTGTAATCGAACCCACAAATGCTGATACTCCAGATACTCAACTAGAAGGCCAGTTTTATTTCTTCTTTAAATCAGCACAACAGTTTTCAGCTGTGCTAACATAATTGCAAAAGGCTTTTCTAATGATCAATTCGCCTTTTAAAATGTTAAACTTGGATTAGCTAACACAAAATGCCATTGGAACAGAGGAGTGATGGTTGCTGATAATGGGCCTCTGTAAGCCTATGTAGATATTCCATTTAAAAAAATCAGCCTGTCACGACTTCCTCCGAAGTCGATCCCTCTCCTTGTTCGGGCGACGTTCGGCGGTCGACGTCACCGGTCTTCTAGCCATCGCCGTTCCACCTTTCATTTTCCATTTCTTTTGTCTTGTCTTCCCACACACCTGGTTTCAATCCCATCAATTACATGTTGTGTATTTAACCCTCTGTTCCCCCTCATGTCCTTGTCCAGTATTGTTGATTGTAAGAGTTTGTGCACGTTATGTCTGGCGTGCGAAGGGTTTTGTCCCATTGTATTTATTTCTTGTTTTTGTTCACGGTGATTTTTATTATTAAACTGCACCGTTGTAACACAGTCTTTGCTCTCCTGCGCCTGACTTCTCTGCCACCAGTATGCACACATTACACAGCCGTTTCCAGCTACAATAGTAATTTACAACATTAACAATGTCTACACTGTATTTCTGATCAATTTTATGTTATTTTAATGGACAATTATTTAATTTTTTTCAAAAACAAGGACATTTCTAAGTGACCCTAAACTTTTGAACGGTAGTGTATGTACAGGAGAACCTCCAGCAGGGTTTTATCCACCCCTCTAAGTCACCAGCCTCCTCAAGCTTATTTTTTGTTTAAAAAAAGATGGGGGACTGTGCCCCTGCATTGATTATTGAACTCTGAATAAAGCCACTGTTAAGTTCAGCTATCCTTTACCCCTCATCCCAAACATTTACTCCAAGCAGCTGAGCCCCGCCCAGAGGAACTACTACATAGGGGACCGTGAACTCTTTTTGGTCAAGAATGCTCAGAAGGTGTGGAGGCACCGGCTGGAGTTGTCCAAACACCCTTTCCTGGTGTGGAGGCTAAACCCGACTTTCTTATACGTCTCTTCCTGCTCCATCTGTGCCCAGTCAAAGACACCTCCCTTATGGAAAGCTCCTTCTCCTGCCGGTTCCACAATGACCCTGGTCAGTCAGTGAGTGAGAGAGAGAAAGAGTGTCACGTTCATCGTAAGGATCGGACCAAGGCGCAGCGGGAATGTGTATGCGCATCTTCTTTATTTATGAAGAAAACCAAAACAAACACTTAAACAAAAACAACGACGAAAAACAGTCCTGTAAGGCACACAGCTTACATACGGAACAACTACCCACAAAAACCCATGAAAAAACACCCCTACTAAATAGGACCTTCAATTAGAGGCAACGAAGAACAGCTGCCTCCAATTGAAGGTCAACCCAATAAACTAAACATAGAAATAGAAAAACTAGAACGAACATAGGAATATACTAACATAGAACATTAACCAAAAAACCCCGAAACACATAAAACAAACACCCCCTGCCACGTCCTGACCAAACTACAATAACAAATAACCAATTTACTGGTCAGAACGTGACAAAGAGAGAGGCCCAATTTAATGACAGTGCCTGACGATATCCTGCTTTAAGATATCATACACGTTATTATGGCTCTAACCATAATGATGAGACAACCTTTTATGAAACTTTAACTGTTTACTTAAGGTATTTTTATTCCTCATTAAATATTCAAATGATACTGTATTTGTCCTACATGTGTGTTTGTGTGTATGTTTGAGTTTGTGTGTGTGTGTGTGTGTGTGTGTGTGTGTGTGTGTGTGTGTGTGTGTGTGTGTGTGTGTGTGTGTGTGTGTGTGCATATGTTTGTGTGTGTGCATGTGCAATTGTATGCATGTCATTGTGAGTGTACGTCCGTGCATTTGTGTTTGTGTATGAGTTTGTGTGTGTATGTGTGCATGCATGTGTGTGTGTGTGTTTGTGTGTGTGTGGGTTTTATGTGTGTCCACCCTCTGAACATCTCTAGCCCCTAGCTCTATGAATAATGTATGTATGAAGAGTTTGGCAATTTATGAAATCCTGAATCCTCTTCCTTTTAAATTATTCATTCAAAGAAATCCAGACTTTGGAGGACAAATTTCTCTTCTTCTTACTTCTTCACCTAATATATTTCCTTCTTCCCTTTCAGATGGTCCAGGGGGCCTACCAGAGGGTCTGGGTTCAGATGTTCACGGGGCCTACCAGAGGGTCTGGGTTCAGATGTTCACGGGGCCTACCAGAGGATCTGGGTTCAGGTGGTCACGGGGCCTACCAGAGGATCTGGGTTCAGGTGGTCACGGGGCCTACCAGAGGGTCTGGGTTCAGATGTTCACGGGGCCTACCAGAGGATCTGGGTTCAGATGGTCACGGGGCCTACCAGAGGATCTGGGTTCAGATGGCCACGGGGCCTACCAGAGGATCTGGGTTCAGATGATCACAGGGCCTACCAGAGGATCTGGGTTCAGATGGCAATTTAATAGGATCTCTATGTGGTGAATTGTAGTGTGGTGTGGTGTGGTGTGGGGTGGTGCAGTGTAGTTTTGTGCAGTGTAGTGTTGTGTAGTGTAGTGTAGTGTTGTATGGTGCGGTTTTTAATTAGCTGATGTTATAATATTGAATTTATCTGATTGGGTTCAACCAAAGATTGTCTATTATATTGACAAGATATTAGAGTTACCGCTCCATAGAGATCCTATTAAATTACTAGAGGGGCTGTGTCATAAACCCATAAAGTTCCAGAATGGGGCGAAAATGGCAGCCATATCGGTTAGGGAGAAATCCAAACCAGTCTAATTGGAATGAATGGCAGTAGAGGCATAATCCCGATTTAACAGAAAACTAAACTAAAGGCATGTGATATCTCACAAATTGTGTAATATAATTATTGTCAACCTAAAATCTGACAGTTTATAAATACAGATAAAATGAGTTTTATGCAATTTTTCTGTGTATATAATCTGTCTCAACAACAAAGAAATCTTGGAAAGCTGAGACTGCTATTATACAGTATGATACAATATCAGTACTTGTTGCATTTACAACTTGTCTAAGTCCCATCATGTACTGATTTCAGAGAGTGTTTGGCTGTGGATTCACTGCCTCGTCTGAATGGGGTGTAGGCATATTGGCAGTTCATTTGAAACATTTATGGAATGATTCCTCTAAACCTGTCTGGCTAGCTAGCTAACAAACATACAGCGCAGATACATTCTTCACATTCATTATTTTACACAATATCTTATCACAGCACTGGCTGACAATGGTTGACCAACTCCCTGACCAAAATGGCTGACCTTTATCCCATCATAAGAAGATTAATGTCCATTCTGATATTGTAATTCCTAATTCTATAGATGTGGATGTCAACCCCATCATGAGAAGATTAATGTCCATTCTGATATTCTAATTCCTAATTCTTTGGGACTCTAACTCTAACAATGGAAATACATGTCCTCAAAGATGGAAGGCAGGCGGAAGGAAGCGAGATCAGGTGGGACCATTCTGGCCAATGGAAGGGCAGATACATTTGTGCACAACAGGTCATAGAGATAGATAGAGAACTCATATTTGTATCTGTACCATTATAGCTTCTGTGACAGCATGGGCAAGCGTCATTGAGGCTATCTCCATTTTTAAGTGTTCAACTTCTTCATTGGCTGATTACTCCCAACTCATAGGATCCCATCCAGTTGATGGAAGTCCTCAATGGCAATGTCCATGCTAAATCCGGATAATCTATGATGAGTAGTCTATCTATCTCTATGACACCAGACACAACTCTGATATAAGGTTAAACAAAATCTATGTTGCTGAAATGCCACGTGCGTTCATTTATATCAGTATATTCTTAACAACATAATCATAACAAAACTTCTATTCGATCAAATAAGCCTCATGTAGCAAATTAGTGAATCTATTTTTTGTTGACCAAATTCAACACTCGTTGACCTCCATACAAAAATTCCTGACTTCGTGGGCTTATTTTCATGGACAGATTTTGGATGGAGTAAAACCTTTCGCTTCGCCTGCCTCATCCTCACTA
Organism: Salmo trutta; assembly: GCF_901001165.1. Lineage (NCBI taxonomy): Eukaryota > Metazoa > Chordata > Actinopteri > Salmoniformes > Salmonidae > Salmo > Salmo trutta. Next base: position 90,051,327 of record NC_042968.1, on the reverse strand, counting down.
GTTCAACGTGGTGGTAGTGTGTGTAAGCTAGAGTATCTGTGGTTCATATCTCATTGGAATTCTGGAAAGATTTATCCTGCTAAGCCGCTTCAGTGGCTGAGAGAGAGAGAGAGAGAGAGAGAGAGAGAGAGAGAGAGAGAGAGAGAGAGAGAGAGAGAGAGAGAGAGAGAGAGAGAGAGGGAAGCCAGGATTAAGCCAGTGAGGGGACAAGATAGGACAGAGAAAAAGAGAAGAGAGACAGGTAGAAGCCAAGAGAGCAGACAGAGGAGAGAGAGAGACACAGGTAGAAGCCAAGAGAGCAGACAGAGTGGTGAGAGAGATGCGAGAGAGAGACAGGTAGAAGCCAAGAGAGCAGACAGAGGAGAGAGAGATGAGAATATCAAAGTATTAGAGGAGATGAGGTGTTACTCCCCTGTGAGTGGTTGTGTTTTTTATGTTCTTTCAATTAGCACGGCATTGCTCCCATAGTTGGCTCAGCCTTTGTTCTAAAATGTATGAAATATGCATGGCCTCCTGTCTCGTATACCATACATTACTGGATGTCCTGCGGCAGCCTTTTTCAAACCTCTCCTTGGGGACCGACAGCCGTTCCGTGTAATTTGAACTATTCCAGAACTAGCACACCTGATTCAACTTTGTCAACTAATCGTCAAGAGCTTGACGTGTTGAATCAAGTGTGCTAGTTCACTAGCCTGACGACTTACACTAAATTCTTCTGCTGCTCTGTCGTTCGCTACTTACTTTTGTCTGAGACTTCCATATTTGAAGTCGTTTGTGGTGACGAGGGACATGAGGAGTGTCGTACCAAACAAAGTCATCAGCGATTGGATCGTCTTTAACCAATCAGAGAATCAAAGCCACTGAGGAATTTTCAAACCGTCGTTTTTTCCCACTTGTGATCTGACTCTGAGCCAACACATTGGTTTCTGGACCAGACGGCCCTGAATGTGTTCGCTGAAGGGTCGGAGAGGTACTCAGATCCAGATCTCACTGTGGAGAAGAAACTAACGTCCATGGGCGTGGAGAAGCATTTGGCCGGAGCAAGGATTCTGGGTAGCCAGGCAAATAAACTCAGCAAAAAAAGAAACGTCCTCTCACTGTCAACTGCGGTTATTTTAAGCAAACTTAACATGTGTAAATATTTTGTATAAACATAACAAGATTCAACAACTGAGACATAAACTGAACAAGTTCCACAGACATGTGACTAACAGAAATTGAATAATGTGTCCCTGAACAAAGGGGGGATCAAAATCAAAAGTAACAGTCAGTATCTGGTGTGGCCATCAGCTGCATTAGGTACTGCAGTGCATCTCCTCATGGACTGCACCAGCTTTGCCAGTTCTAGCTTTGATATGTTACCCCACTCTTCCAACAAGGCACTTGCAAGTTCCCAGACATTTCTGAGGGGAATGGCCCTAGCCCTCACCCTCCAATCCAACAGCTCCCAGACGTGCTCAATGGGATTGAGATCCAGGCTCTTCACTGGCCAAGGCAGAACACTGACATTCCTGTCTTGCAGGAAATCACGCACAGAACGAGCAGTATGGCTGGTGGCATTTTCATGCTAAAGGGTCATGTCAGGATGAGCCTGCAGGAAGGGTACCACATGAGGGAGGAGGATGTCTTCCCTGTAACGCACAGCGTTGAGATTGCCTGCAATGACAACAAGCTCAGTCCGATGATGCTGTGACACACTGCCCAAGACCATGACGGACCCTCCACCTCCAAATCGATCCCGCTCCAGAGTACAGGCCTCGGTGTAACTCTCATTCCTTCGACGATCAACGCGAATCCGACCATCACCCCTGGTGAGACAAAACCGTGACTCGTCAGTGAAGAGCACTTTTAGCCAGATCTGTCTGGTCCAGTAACGGTGGGTTTGTGCCCATAGGCGATGTTGTTGCCAGTGATCTCTAGTGAGGACCTGCCTTACAACAGGCCTACAAGCCCTCAGTCCAGCCTGTCTCAGCCTATGTGGACAGTCTGAGCACTGATGGAGGGATTGTGCATTCCTGGTGTAACTCGGGCAGTTGTTGTTGCCATCCTGTACCTGTAATGTTCAGATGTACCGATCCTGTGCAGGTGTTGTTACACATGGTCTGCCACCGCGAGGACAATCAACGGTCCGTCCTGTCTCCCTGTAACGCTGTCTTAGGCGTCTCACTGTACGGACATTGCAATTTATTGCCCTGGCCACATCTGCAGTCCTCATGCCACCTTGCAGCTTGCCTAAGGCACATTCACGCAGATGAGCAGGGACCCTGGGCATCTTTCTGTTTTTCAGAGTCAGTAGAAAGGCCTCTTTAGTGTCCTAAGTTTTCATAACTGTGACCTTAACTGCCTACTGTCTGTAAACTGTTAGTGTCTTAACGACCGTTCCACAGGTGCATGTTCATTGAACAAGCACGGGAAACTGTATTTAAACCCTTTACCATGAAGATCTGTTATTTGGATTTTTACGAATTACATTTGAAAGACAGGGTCCTGAAAAAGGGACGATTCTTTTTTTGCTGAGTTTAGTTCAGGGCTACAGCTAAATTATGAAACGTCCGAGAGGTTTGAAAAAAGTAGTCCTAGGGCTCCTTGCACTGTTTTGCAAGTAACCCCTTTTCGGTCGATGTAAATTTGTCACCAGATGCATAAGCATTTGTCCTTTCCCCTTTTTAACATGGACAGCATTGACTCAAGTCTTCACAAAGGCACCACACCGACACACACACAGCCTGTGATTAGAGCAGGCTGGGATATCAGGGAGCAAAATGGAATCAGCATCTTCAACCACTTCCCTCGTCTTCTGGAATTAGTGACAACAGCCGGCCTATGTGTGTGTGTGTGTGTACGTGCGTACGGATTAGTGACAACAGCCGGCCGAGGCCAATGCTCTTATCTCCATGCTTCAGTCGTTCAATCCTTGCATAGACGAACACACATTCATCCAGTGGCCCACAGGACCAGCTTTGCCTTGAAAGGAATCATGGGAATTACCGAGCAGCCCCTAAGGATGGCATGCTCGGCTGTGATTGGTCAAGCAGTGTTATGATATGTCCTCTCTCTCGACTCTTGCCTTTAGGTTCTTCTTAAAAGAGACAACCAGAGACAGACCTCAACTATTCAACTCAACCTTCCCTGCCTAAACAAATTGAGTCAGACTCTGGCATCATTACTGAGAAAAATGTGATAAGTGATGCTTTTAATCAGCATTTTGTCGAGGCAAGCTTTTATTTAAATGAAATTCTAGTTTAATTGACCCTGGTCAGCCAGTCGACTGCTCTTCAGTCTCTGCGCTTCCCTCTCCGCGCTTCCCTCTCCGCGCTTCCCTCTCCGCGCTTCCCTCTCCGCGCTTCCCTCTCCCCTCTCCGCGCTTCCCTCTCCGCGCTTCCCTCTCCGCTCTTCCCTCTCCGCGCTTCCCTCTCCGCTCTTCCCTCTCCGCGCTTCCCTCTCCGCGCTTCCCTCTCCGCTCTCCGCGCTTCCCTCTCCGCGCTTCCCTCTCCGCTCTCCGCGCTTCCCTCTCCGCTCTCCGCGCTTCCCTCTCCGCGCTTCCCTCTCCGCTCTCCGCGCTTCCCTCTCCGCGCTTCCCTCTCCGCGCTTCCCTCTCCGCGCTTCCCTCTCCGCGCTTCCCTCTCCGCGCTTCCCTCTCCGCGCTTCCCTCTCCCCTCTCCGCGCTTCCCTCTCCGCTCTTCCCTCTCCCCTCTCCGCGCTTCCCTCTCCGCTCTTCCCTCTCCCCTCTCCGCGCTTCCCTCTCCGCGCTTCCCTCTCCGCTCTTCCCTCTCCGCGCTTCCCTCTCCGCGCTTCCCTCTCCGCGCTTCCCTCTCCCCTCTCCGCGCTTCCCTCTCCGCGCTTCCCTCTCCGCTCTTCCCTCTCCGCGCTTCCCTCTCCGCTCTTCCCTCTCCGCGCTTCCCTCTCCGCGCTTCCCTCTCCGCGCTTCCCTCTCCGCGCTTCCCTCTCCGCGCTTCCCTCTCCGCGCTTCCCTCTCCGCGCTTCCCTCTCCGCGCTTCCCTCTCCGCGCTTCCCTCTCCGCGCTTCCCTCTCCGCGCTTCCCTCTCCCCTCTCCGCGCTTCCCTCTCCGCTCTTCCCTCTCCCCTCTCCGCGCTTCCCTCTCCGCTCTTCCCTCTCCGCGCTTCCCTCTCCCCTCTCCGCGCTTCCCTCTCCGCTCTTCCCTCTCCCCTCTCCGCTCTTCCCTCTCCCCTCTCCGCTCTCCCCTCTCCGCGCTTCCCTCTCCGCGCTTCCCTCTCCGCGCTTCCCTCTCCGCTCTTCCCTCTCCCCTCTCCGCGCTTCCCTCTCCGCGCTTCCCTCTCCGCGCTTCCCTCTCCGCGCTTCCCTCTCCGCGCTTCCCTCTCCCCTCTCCGCGCTTCCCTCTCCGCTCTTCCCTCTCCGCTCTCCGCGCTTCCCTCTCCGCGCTTCCCTCTCCGCGCTTCCCTCTCCGCGCTTCCCTCTCCCCTCTCCGCTCTTCCCTCTCCGCGCTTCCCTCTCCGCGCTTCCCTCTCCGCGCTTCCCCTCTCCGCGCTTCCCTCTCCCCTCTCCACGCTCCCCTCTCCACGCTTCCCTCTCCGCTCTCCCCTCTCCGCGCTTCCCTCTCCGCTCTTCCCTCTCCCCTCTCCACGCTCCCCTCTCCACGCTTCCGCTCTCCGCGCTTCCCTCTCCACGCTTCCCTCTCCGCTCTTCCCTCTCCGCGCTTCCCTCTCCGCTCTTCCCTCTCCGCGCTTCCCTCTCCGCTCTTCCCTCTTCCCTCTCCACGCTTCCCTCTCCGCTCTTCCCTCTCCACGCTTCCCTCTCCGCTCTTCCCTCTCCGCGCTTCCCTCTCCGCTCTTCCCTCTCCACGCTTCCCTCTCCGCTCTTCCCTCTCCGCACTTCCCTCTCCGCGCTTCCCTCTCCGCTCTTCCCTCTTCCCTCTCCACGCTTCCCTCTCCGCTCTTCCCTCTCCGCGCTTCCCTCTCCGCTCTTCCCTCTTCCCTCTCCGCTCTTCCCTCTCCGCGCTTCCCTCTCCACGCTTCCCTCTCCGCTCTTCCCTCTCCACGCTTCCCTCTCCCCTCTTCCCTCTCCCCTCTCCGCGCTTCCCTCTCCCCTCTCCCCTCTCCCCTCTCCCCTCTCCCCTCTCCACGCTTCCCTCTCCGCGCTTCCCTCTCCGCGCTTCCCTCTCCGCGCTTCCCTCTCCACGCTTCCCTCTTCCCTCTCCCCTCTCCACGCTCCCCTCTCCACGCTTCCCTCTCCACGCTTCCCTCTCCGCTCTTCCCTCTCCACGCTTCCCTCTCCACGCTTCCCTCTCCACGCTTCCCTCTCCACGCTTCCCTCTCCGCTCTTCCCTCTCCACGCTTCCCTCTCCACGCTCCCCTCTCCACGCTCCCCTCTCCACGCTCCCCTCTCCACGCTTCCCTCTCCACGCTTCCCTCTCCGCTCTTCCCTCTCCACGCTTCCCTCTCCACGCTCCCCTCTCCACGCTTCCCTCTCCGCTCTTCCCTCTCCCCTCTCCACGCTCCCCTCTCCACGCTTCCCTCTCTCAGACTCTAGTTGGCTTGATGGAAGATCAGTGAATCTTTTGTTTTCATTTAAGCAATGTTGTAGTTGTGATGTGCTAGATGCCTTGCTTAAGGCCTCTACTGTAAGCTAAAGCGTTACAGAATCCACAATAGAAATGTAAAGGTGATTTCCCATTGAGCCGACGTACTGTATGCAGCGTTTTACCCGTGAATGCAATCTCTGCTAAAGCGGGAACATTTCCTTTAAATTTCAATCATGCTGTAAAGCTGAACTTCTGCGATACGGATTGAATAGAGCCCTAAGATTGATGTAAAAAAAAAAGAATCCACTGGGCAAATTTACTCAGCTTGCTGCTACCCTGATAGCAGAAACAATTTTTTACCTGACGGTGGTTTCTGGTTCCATCCCCAGGGTCTGGAAGGAGGCCCATATCCTCCCCCTGGTTCCATCACCAGGGTCTGGAAGGAGGCCCATATCCTCCCCCTGGAACCATCTCCAGGGCCTGGAAGGAGTCCCATATCCTCCCCCCTGGAACCATCCCCAGGGCCTGGAAGGAGTCCCATATCCTCCCCCTGGAACCATCCCCAGGGTCTGGAAGGAGGCCCATATACTCCCCCTTCACAAAGGTGGTAACCCGTGTGACCTAAATAATGATCGCCCCATTTCCACACTCTCTTGCCTAGTTAAAATCTTAGAATCCTTGGCAAATACTCAACTAACATTATTTTTTAACTAGGAAATGTATTCTAAATCATAATCATTCGGGTTTCAGACCAGGTCATAGCACCATCTCTGCTATTTCTTTAGTTTTAAATGATGTTCATTCATTTGTATGGATAAGAGGAAGAAACACTGTGCGGACCTTTTTATTGACTTGTCTGAAGCCTTTGTGGATCACTCATTAATTATTCAGAGGCTTTCATCAATTGGTCTGAACCAGGCTGCTGTTGCTGGTTGGGACAATATTTAAAGGACAGAACACGTTGTTTATTTACTGATGGTGTTAAATCAGGTTTTCTGGACATAACAAAAGGTGTCCCACACGGATCCATTCTTGGTCCTGTTCTTTTTACTATTTACCTGAACAATATTGGTTTGTAAAAAAAAATCTACTTCCACATGAATGCAGATGACACTGTTGTGTATGCTCAATCAATCAAATGATATTTGTCACATGTTTCGTAAATAATGGGTGTAGACTAACAGTGAAATGCTGACTGATGGGTCCTTTTCCAACAATGCAGAGTGAGAGATAAAGATTTTTTTTAAATGAAATAGTGACACGGGGAAGAAATACACAGTAAATAATGAATAACAATAACAAGTAAAAATAACATTCTATATACAGGAAGTATCAGGTAATAACATGGCTATATACAGGAAGTACCAGGTAATAACATGGCTATATACAGAGAGTACCAGGTAATAATATGGCTATATACAGGACGTACCAGTACTGAGTCAATGTGTGAGTGTGTGGGTAGAGTCCATTGAGTGTGTGGGTAGAGTCCAGAGAGTGTGGGTAGAATCCAGAGAGTGTGGGTAGAGTCCAATGAGTGTGTGGGTAGAGTCCAGAGTGTGTGAGTTGAGTCCAGTGAGTGTGGGTAGAGTCCAGTGAGTGTGGGTAGAGTCCAGAGAGTGTGGGTAGTGTCCAGAGTGTGTGGGTAGAGTCCAGTGAATGTGGGTAGAGTCCAGAGTGTGTGGGTAGAGTCCAGAGTGTGTGGGTAGAGTCCAGAGTGTGTGGGTAGAGTCCAGAGTGTGTGGGTAGAGTCCAGAGTGTGTGGGTAGAGTCCAGTGAGTGTGGGTAGTGTCCAGTGAGTGTGGGTAGAGTCCAGTGAGTGTGGGTAGAGTCCAGTCAGTGTGTGGGTAGAGTCCAGTGAGTGTGGGTAGAGTCCAGAGTGTGTGGGTAGAGTCCAGTGAGTGTGGGTAGAGTCCAGTGAGTGTGGGTAGAGTCCAGTGAGTGTGGGTAGAGTCCAGAGTGTGTGGGTAGAGTCCAGAGTGTGTGGGTAGAGTCCAGAGAGTGTGGGTAGAGTCCAGTGAGTGTGGGTAGAGTCCAGTGAGTGTGGGTAGAGTCCAGTCAGTGTGTGGGTAGAGTCCAGTGAGTGTGGGTAGAGTCCAGAGAGTGTGGGTAGAGTCCAGTGAGTGTGGGTAGAGTCCAGTGAGTGTGGGTAGAGTCCAGAGTGTGTGGGTAGAGTCCAGTGAGTGTGGGTAGAGTCCAGTGAGTGTGGGTAGAGTCCAGTGAGTGTGGGTAGAGTCCAGAGTGTGTGGGTAGAGTCCAATAAGTGTGGGTAGAGTCCAGTGAGTGTGGGTAGAGTCCAGAGTGTGTGGGTAGAGTCCAGTGAGTGTGGGTAGAGTCCAGTGAGTGTAGGTAGAGTCCAGAGTGTGTGGGTAGAGTCCAGAGTGTGTGAATGTACGACGCATGCTGAACGCGGAGTGAGAAAGAGCTCGATTTGTTGGTTTAACCTGTTGAGGATCTTATCCCGATCTTATCCCGGTATTGGGATTCATTGTCATGTGACCATGGCGGGGAATTCAAAACTGCAAGAGTAATCATTTCAAAAAATCAAATAATCAACTATTTTCCTCCATTTGAAAGATATATCTCCTAAATCTAACCACGCTCTCCGATTTTCAGAGGCATTACGGAGAATGCATAAAGTTAGGTTATGTGAGGAGAGTACATTGACAATAGCTGCGTGTAATGTTTAGCCAATTCAAAGAAGGGCATCAACAGACAGAAAACTAGCTAGAATTATGCACTTACCTTTGACAATCTGCATCAGATGACACTCATAGGACATTATGTTATACAATACATGCATTTTTAGTTCCATCAAGTTCATATTTATATCCAAAAACAGCATTTACAGTCGCGGTGAAATTCAGAATTTTTTTCGGCTCGAATGCACCCAGTGAATCCAGCATTACAAATCACGGAATTACTATTCGAAAACATTGGTAAATTATAATATTGTCATTCAAAGAATAATATATTATCATCTCGTAATTGCTACCGAATGGCCAGATCTCAAAATAACTTTACTGGGAAATCACATTTTGCATAAACTGGGTACTATGCTAACAACAATAAGCTATATGCTAAGCTAAGCTAAGCTATACCGTTAGCATTAGCATCATCTAATATCGATAATAACATTCTAAATATCCCCTTACCTTTGATTATCTCCATCAGAAGGCGCTGCCAGAGATCCCAGGTCCAGAACAAATGTGGTTTCTTTTGACAAAGTTCATAATTTATGTCCAAATAGTTAGCGTTCAGTAGGCTCCCACAAAATGAGGTGGGCAGTGTAAAGTCACGTCGAAAAGCTAAAGAAAACCTAGTAAATAATCTATTTACGTTTGTTTAAACATGTCAAACGTTGTTTAGCACTAATCTTTTGTTCCATTTTTAACGTGAAACATCAGTAAACATCAGTAATATTTTCACACAACCTATCAAGTGTCTAGAATAAACGATAATGACAAAGGCACTCTTCTCAGATTCATGCGCAGGCGCAAAAAATGAAGTGATGACGTGTCAACTTGTAAGCTTTCTAATTCGGTCTGTATTCATGACAGATGCTTCCAACAACTTTCTAAAGATCGTTGACATCTAGTGGAAGCAGTAGGAGTTGCGAACTGAATCCTTTCTCACTGTGGTATCTTTAAAACAATGACACTAAATAGTACAGTCACAAAATTCTCATTTTTTTTAATCTATTTTTCACAGGTTTTTGCCTGCAATATGAGTTTTGTTATACTTACAGACACCATTCAAACTGTTTTAGAAAATTCAGAGTGTTTTCTATCCGAATGTGTTAATAATATGCATATCCTAGCTTCTGAGTTGGTGTAGGAGGCAGTTAAAAATGGGCACATATTTCTTTCAAAATTCTCAATACTGCCCCCGTGGCCCGTAGAGGTTAAACGTTTCTCAAAAAGTTTTTAATTGAGAACATCTTGATTTACTAGCTTACATGTTTAATTTGGATCCCGTGACATGGTTAGCCTCAGTTGCTGGGACCGCTACTATCTTTCCTGGGATACTGTCACACACTAAAGTCGGAAGAGCTGCTGCTTTGCGAAGCAGCTAGCCAAGCTAGCCAGGTTTCCTTGACAGTTTGAATAAAGCCTGCAACGCGGTTAGCCCTTGTGTCTGGGACCGTGGATAGTCCCGGGCTTGTGGCTGTTTTAAATCCCTGCTGTTTGTTGCTGTTTCCATCGGCCGTGCGAGCTGTGCTGGCTGGAATTGCGTGGCGTACCAGCGTTACCAAACGTTGTTACCACCATTTTGCCCAAAGTTATTGAAGGTTGGAGTAATGGAGAGGACAGTGATTCACTATTACAGTTGAACGATCTTTTAAATCAACAAAAAATATGTCTTCAAGCAATTGTTACAGCAACAGGAAAATAGCTTCAAGAGCTTTGTCCAAATACTGGTGGACTCAACTAACAAATGAATGGACGATCTGACCAGAGAGGTCCAAGACTTTAAGAACAGTTTGTAATTTTCCCAGGGAGAGGTGGATGTCCTAAATCAAAAGCGTTCTCCCAGAAGGTTGGCTGGTGCATAAAAACCTGCGAATTCAGACTAACAAAGAGGTGTAATGGGTTCACACTGGGTTCACACTGGGTTCACACTCAAAAAAGATGTAGCATAAAGCTAATTTCATTATTCAATGTTTTAAATGTTTTGCTGCATCAGGGATGGCGTACACAGACGTTTTCGTCTTTACAGCCTTCTTCATGGTGTAGGTATAATTTTCTTTAATCCATAACAGGATTTAAAGTATGTAAAGTATGTAACGTTGTGAAGAACAACAGAAGAGGTGGATGTCCTGAAAGTGACTAGTAGCAAGATGACAACACACTTTAAGTCCATGCGAGATGGCATCAGCACTGTGTGTGAATCACTATTACAGGTGACTGGAAAAACAGACTATCTAGAGGGACAATCCAGGAGGAATAATATTGTTGTGGATGGCATACCAGAGTCCACATGACACCTGGATGGAGTCTGAGGAGAAAGTGTGAGAAAAATGATCACAGAAAATCTGCAGATGGAACATAGGTAGATTGAGGTGAAGCCACGCCCACAGGTCTGGAATACCTGTAACGAGCCCAGGTGACAGACCCAGGCCGATAGTGGTCAAGTTCCTAGAGAGAGCCAAGAACTTGAGAGTAACCAACATATTCCTCAATGAGGACTTCTTCAGAGGCGGAAAAAAGTTATCAGCTTTGAAAGCTGCCAGAGAGCGTGGGGACATTGCTAACATCCGAATGACTCATTGTCTACCCTCCGTTCCAAAAGCTTGGGAGGAATGAGATATCCAAGCTTCCGGGTCAGTAGCTTCAGTCCAACATCACACACACACACACACACACACACACACACACACACACACACACACACACACACACACACACACACACACACACACACACACACACACACACACACACACACACACACACACACACACACACACACACACACACACAAACTGACACTCACAAGGGCCTGTTTGACCGACTAATTTAGTGAAACAATGTTTTCCTCATCAATCTACACACTAAGCAAAAAACAACCCTTTCCACAGTTGATTCTACAAAGAACCCAGAAGGGTTCTACCTAGAACCAAAAAGGGTTCTCCTATGGGGACAACAAAATAACTCTTTGGGAACCCTTTTTTTCTATGTGTAAAGTTGTCTATGTATTAGTATGTATTATGTATTTAATATCGATCCCCATTAGTTCCTGCCATGCCAGCAGCTACCCTTCCTGGGGTTTATTATGGATCCCCATTAGTTCCTGCCATGCCAGCAGCTACTCTTCCTGGGGTTTATTTTGGATCCCCTTTAGTTCCTGCCATGCCAGCAGCTACTTTTCCTGGGGTTTATTATGGATCCCCATTAGTTCATGCCAAGGCAGTAACTACTCTTCCTGGGGTTTATTATGGATACCCATTAGTTCCTGCCAAGGCAGCAGCTCCCCTTCCTGGGGTTTATTATGGATCCCCATTAGTTCATGCCAAGGCAGCAGCTACTCTTCCTGGGGTTTATTATGGATCCCCATTAGTTCCTGCCAAGGCAGCAGCTACTCTTCCTGGGGTTTATTATGGAGCCCCATTAGTTCCTGCCAAGGCAGCAGCTACTCTTCCTGGGGTTTATTATGGATCCCCATTAGTTCCTGCCAAGGCAGCAGCTACTCTTCCTGGGGTTTATTATGGATCCCCATTAGTTCCAGCCAAGGCAGCAGCTACTCTTCCTGGGGTTTATTATGGATCCCTATTAATTCCTGCCAAGGCAGCAGCTACTCTTTCTGGGGTTTATTATGGATCCCTATTAATTCCTGCCAAGACAGCAGCTACTCTTCCTGGGGTTTATTATGGATCCCCATGAGTTCCTGCCAAAGCAGTAGCTACTCTTCCTGGGGTTTATTATGGATCCCCATTAGTTCCTGCCAAAGCAGTAACTACTCTTCCTGGGGTTTATTATGGATCCCCATTAGTTCCTGCCAAGGCAGCTGCTTCTCTTCCTGGGGTTTATTATGGAGCCCCATTAGTTCCTGCCAAGGCAGCAGCTACTCTTCCTGGGGTTTATTATGGATCCCCATTAGTTCCTGCCAAGGCAGCAGCTTCTCTTCCTGGGGTTTATTATGGATCCCCATTAGTTCCTGCCAAGGCAGCAGCTACTCTGCCTGGGGTTTATTATGGAGCCCCATTAGATCCTGCCAAGGCAGCAGCTACTCTTCCTGGGGTTTATTATGGATCCCCATTAGTTCCTGCCAAAGCAGTAGCTACTCTTCCTGGAGTTTATTATGGATCCCCATTAGTTCCTGCCAAAGCAGTAGCTACTCTTCCTGGGGTTTATTATGGATCCCCATTAGTTCCTGCCAAAGCAGTAGCTACTCTTCCTGGGGTTTATTATGGATCCCCATTAGTTCCTGCCAAAGCAGTAGCTACTCTTCCTGGGGTTTATTATGGATCCCCATGAGTTCCTGCCAAAGCAGTAGCTACTCTTCCTGGGGTTTATTATGGATCCCCATTAGTTCCTGCCAAAGCAGTAGCTACTCTTTCTGGGGTACAGCAACATAAGACAGTTACATACAGTTACATACAATACTACATGACATTACATTTCATAAAACCTTACCCAATACATTCAGTGTGTTCCCTCAGGCCACCACTCCACCACATCTATGTGTACGTGTCTGTGCCTGTGTGTCTTATCATGTGTATGTGTCTGTAGAGTGTGTGTCTCTTCACACTCCCCACTGTTCCATAATGTGAATTTTTATCAGATTTTTTACAATCTGATTCTACTGCTTGCATCAGTTACCTGATGTGAAATAGAGTTCCATGTAGTACTGTGGGCCTCGCATAGTCTATTCTGGACTTGGGGACTGTGAAGAGACCTCTGGTGACATGTCGTGTGTGCTATGCATGGGTGTCTGAGCTGTGTGCTAGTAGTTTAAACAGATACCTCAGTGCATTCAGCATGTCAACACTTCTTACAAAAACAAGTAATGATGAAGTCAATCTCTCCTCCACTTTGAGCGATTCACATGCATATTAATGTTAACTCTCCGTGTACATCCGAGGGCCAGCCGTAATGCCCTATCCTGAGCCAATTGTAATTTTCCTAAGTCTGTCTTTCTGGCATCTGACCACAGAACTGAACAGTAGTCCAGGTGTGACAAAACTAGGGCCTGTAGGACCTGCCTTGTTGATAGTGCTGTTAAAAAGGCAAAGCAGCGCTTTAAAATGGACAGACTTCTCCCCATCTTAGCTACTGTTGTAGCAACATGTTTTGACCATGACAGTTTACAATCCAGAGTTACACCAAGAAGTTTAGTCACCTCAACTTGTTTAAATTATTTGTCCCAAATACAATTATTTTAGTTTTTTTTATATTTAGGACTGATTTATTCGTTGCCACCCATTCTGAAACTAACTACAGCTCTTTGTTAAGTGTTGCAGTAATTTCAGTCGCTGTAGTAGCTGACGTGTATAGTGTTGAGTCATCCACATACATAGACACTCTGGCTTTACTCAAGGCCAGTGACATGTCATTAGTAAAGATTGAAAAAAAGTAAGGGGCCTTGGGGAATCCATGATTCTACCTGGATTATGTTCTGTTAGACAGGTAACTCTTTATCCACAACATAGCAGGGTGTGTAAAGCCATAACACATACATTTTTCAATCAGCAGACTGTGATCGAAAAAGTCAAAAGCTGCACTGAAGTCTAACAAAACAGCACCCACAATCTTTTATCATCATCAGCCAATCATCAGTTATTTGTGCTGTGCTTGTTGAATGTCCTTCCCTATAAGCATGCTGAAAGTCTGTTGTCAATTTGTTTACTGTAAAATAGTATTGTATCTGGTCAAACACCATTTTTCTCAAAACTTTACTAAGGTTTGGTAACAGGCTGATTGGTCGGCTATTTGAGCCAGTAAAGGGGGCTTTACTATTCTTGGGTAGCGGACTTACTGTTTACTCACATTGCAACAAAGAGGAAGGTCCTAAGATTTGCTTATCTTACCAATGAAAAAATGATTAAAGTAGTTTGCAATATCAGTGGGTTTGTGATGAATGAGCCATATGATTCAATGAATGATGGAGCTGAGTTTGCCTTTTTGCACAAACATTTTAGGTCAACTAATAGAGGTCAAGTTTTTGAGTGCAAAGACGGAGAAGGATTGTAGATGGCTTGATCAGAGGAAGGGAGATGGTTGATAGAGTCTGGTGATGATTGTGTAGAGGGACTCTGGGAACTAGCTTGAGTCGTGCAGCGACTGGTCTTCTCCTTCACAATGTATTGCACCCACTTGGGTGATGCCTCAGCAGCTCTGGGCGCCAGAAAGCTCACCACACACAGTTCAGAGCAGTAACAGTTGGCCAGTCGTCCTCACTACGAGTCCTCTGCCTCAGCACTGCATTCCTCTACTGCATTCACCATTCCTCTCACGCTTCAGGTGACTCTCAGATCCTCAAAGAGTTCTGCAGCTGCACCATCGAGAGCATCTTGACTGACTGCATCATCGCTTGGTATGGCAACTGCTTGGCATCCAACCACAAGGCACTACTGAGGGTAGTGTGTACGGCCCAGTACATCACTGGGACCAAGCTACTTGCCATCCAGGACCTCTATGCCAGGTGGTGTAAGAGGAAGGCCTTAAAAATTGTCAAATATTCCAGCCACCCAAGTCATCGACTGTTCTCTCTGCTTATGCTACACAAAGATAAATAACATACAATAAGTTAGTTAGATTTCTTGCACCTGCTACTGAAATGGTGGCTCCAGTTTAAATGGTTCTTAAATAGTCTTCTTATACATTATCAATTCTGAATGCGGCTTTTAGGTGAATAAAAATTCAAACTGTTGGATAACCTAACTTCCAATAGGAATTACACATCACTTTGCAAGCCAGCATAAAGTGACTTGCAGGCCTGATGTGGCCTGTAAACCAGGAGTTTCCGAACACCACTGTGATTGAGTAAAAAAAAGAAAGGCTTTGTGATGTATTGTCATAGAGTTTAAATTGAAAATAGCATTCTCCTAGATACTCACATGGTGAAAGCTACAGTTCTTTGAAATTAAAGAATTCAATAACCATGTGTCTGTGGGCGATAACTCTACAATTCACTCGAAAATAAAACATTCTTACACTGAGAAAGTGTAACAACGTCAGCACTAAGCAGAGTGAGTCCAGTTTACTCTATATCAGGTGTTATGTTTTACGCTGTAGGAGTTATGTATTTACCCTACAGTAGAGCTATGCAAAGCCCACAGTCAAGTTCATTTGAACACTTTAAGAGTTGAATGGGGAACACTGCAACAGAGTTAAATCTTTAACACTTTCAAAAGTGTTATTTTAACACCAGTTCAGTGGCACTGATACGTTCACTGAAAATATGTTCAGAGTTAAATGTACACCATTGATTTTGCTGCGAGGGGGCAAGCAGGTGTGTGTGTGTGTTCACGTGGTCTTGTGTTATTTGTGTGCTTTCAATAGGCATGGCCATGCTCTCTGTAGTTGTCTTACCTTTTGTTACATGGTGTATCAAATATGCAAAGCCTCGTATACTGTATATTACCACCCTATATATTACCGGTGGTTTGGAATGGATGTCCTAGGGCTTTTTAAAACCTCTCCTCAGGGACCACCAGCTGTTCCATGTATTTCATCTATTCCAGAACTAGCACCCCTTATTCAACTTGTCAAATAATCATCAAGCCCTTTACTAGAAGAATCAGCTATGCTAGTTCAGGGCGACAACAAAATTGTGAATCGTCTGGGGGGGGGGGGGTCCCTGAGGAGAGGTTTGAAAAAAAGCTCAAATAAGCTTCCATAGTTTTGTAAGCAACCCCTTAACCTAGATCTATAGTCACGTACCTGGAGCAGAGAGGCATCAGGACTACGTAGAGCCAGGTGTCAGATGTAAAGGAGGAAGGAACGTAGACTACACTTACAGAACACAGCCTGTTGTGCCTTATTGGTTAATCATAACACTCACCCATTGGCAAGATTGCAAGGAAATCCATTTATGGGCAGGACATAGTAACATTGGGCAGGGTGATGTTATGACCTGTTTTACCTGTTCTCTCTGTCCTTCCCTTTACAGGAAATCAAAGCAGAATAAGGTGTGTGTAGTAGTTGGCCCATAGTCACTGTTGTTTTGTAGTCATGCATATGGACCAGTATGTCTGTTTGATACACAGCAAGAAGCTTGCTGTAGTTGGTGTGTTGGAATGAATAGTCAAGGTTTCTCCAAGTCCAGTGTTTGTACGGGTAGACCAGACGGAAGGTACGTTTATTATTGTCTCTAAAATAACATATTTATAATTGTTACAACTCAGAAACTTAAGATATTTTTGGTAGAGCTATATCGTTTGGACCCAACAGACTCGGAGAAAAGCAAAACGTCCAGTCTGCGGAGTTCCCAGCAAACATGTCCACATTGACTTTGGAGGATTGTTAACGTGGGGCTTTGTGACACACACACACACACACACACACACACACACACACACACACACACACACACACACACACACACACACACACACACACACAGGGAGAGAGAGAGAGAGAGAGGGACAGAAGCAAGAGGTTAGAGAAGAATGAAACACATTAATTGCAGTTATTTTACCTGTGATTTTAGATGACACCATTGCACATTGCTGTTAGACTGGGGTTATATATGATGTTAGACTGGGGTTGTATAGTTCCATTACATGGTGTTGTTAGACTGGGGTTATATATGATGTTAGACTGGGGTTATATAGTTCCATTACATGGTGCTGTTAGACTGGGGTTATATAGTTCCATTACATGGTGCTGTTAGACTGGGGTTATATAGTTCCATTACATGGTGCTGTGAGACTGGGGTTATATATGTTGTTAGACTGGGGTTATATAGTTCCATTACATGGTGCTGTTAGACTGGGGTTATATAGTTCCATTACATGGTGTTGTTAGACTGGGGTTGTATAGTTCCATTACATGGTGCTGTTAGACTGGGGTTATATAGTTCCATTACATGGTGCTGTTAGACTGGGGTTGTATATGATGTTAGACTGGGGTTGTATAGTTCCATTACATGGTGCTGTTAGACTGGTGTTGTATAGTTCCATTACATGGTGCTGTTAGACTGGGGTTATATATGTTGTTTGATTGGGGTTATATAGTTCCATTACATGGTGCTGTTAGACTGGGGTTGTATAGTTCCATTACATGGTGCTATTAGACTGGGGTTGTATAGTTCCATTACATGGTGCTGTTAGACTGGGGTTGTATAGTTCCATTACATGGTGCTGTTAGACTGGGGTTATATAGTTCCATTACATGGTGCTGTTAGACTGGGGTTATATAGTTCAATTACATGGTGTTGTTAGACTGGGGATATATAGTTCCATTACATGGTGCTGTTAGACTGGGGTTGTATAGTTCCATTACATGGTGCTGTTAGACTGGGGTTATATAGTTCCATTACATGATGCTGTTAGACTGGGGTTATATGTGATGTTAGACTGGGGTTGTATAGTTCCATTACATGGTGTTGTTAGACTGGGGTGATATATGATGTTAGACTGGGGTTATATAGTTCCATTACATGGTGCTGTTAGACTGGGGTTATTTAGTTCCATTACATGGTGCTGTTAGACTGGGGTTATATAGTTCCATTACATGGTGCTGTTAGACTGGGGTTATATAGTTCCATTACATGGTGCTATGAGACTGGGGTTATATATGTTGTTAGACTGGGGTTATATAGTTCCATTACATGGTGCTGTTAGACTGGGGTTATATAGTTCTATTACATGGTGTTGTTAGACTGGGGTTATATATTTCAATCACATGGTGCTGTTAGACTGGGGTTATATAGTTCCATTACACGGTGCTGTTAGACTGGGGTTATATAGTTCCATTACATGGTGCTGTTAGACTGGGTTGTATAGTTCCATTACATGGTGCTGTTAGACTGGGATTGTATAGTTCCATTACATGGTGCTGTTAGACTGGGGTTATATAGTTCCATTACATGGTGCTGATAGACTGGGGTTATATAGTTCAATTACATGGTGCTGTTAGAATGGGGTTATATAGTTCCATTACATGGTGCTGTTAGACTGGGGTTATATAGTTCCATTAGATGGTGCTGTTTGACTGGGGTTATATATGATGTTAGACTGGGGTTATACAGTTCCATTCCATGGTGCTGTTAGAGTGGGGTTATATAGTTCCATTACATAGTGCTATTAGACTGGGGTTATATAGTTCCATTACATGGTGCTGTTAGACTGGGGTTATATATGATGTTAGACTGGGGTTATACAGTTCCATTCCATGGTGCTTTGAGACTGGGGTTATATAGTTCCATTACATGGTGTTGTTAGACTGGGGTTATATAGTTCCATTACATGGTGCTGTTAGACTGGGGTTATATAGTTCCATTACATGGTGCTGTTAGACTGGGGTTGTATAGTTCCATTACATGGTGCTGTTAGACTGGGGTTATATAGTTCCATTACATGGTGCTGTTAGACTGGGGTTGCATAGTTCCATTACATGGTGCTGTTAGACTGGGGTTGTATAGTTCCATTACATGGTGCTGTTAGACTGGGGTTATATAGTTCCATTACATGGTGCTGTTAGACTGGGCTTGTATAGATCCATTACATGGTGTTGTTAGACTGGAGTTATATATTTTGTTAGACTGGGGTTATATAGATCCATTACATGGTGCTGTTAGACTGGGGTTGTATAGTTCCATTACACGGTGTTGTTAGACTGGGGTTATATAGTTCCATTACATGGTGCTGTTAGACTGGGGTTATATAGTTCCATTACACGGTGCTGTTAGACTGGGGTTATATAGTTCCATTACATGGTGCTGTTTGACTGGGGTTGTATAGTTCCATTACATGGTGCTGTTAGACTGGGGTTATATAGTTCCATTACATGGTGCTGTTAGATTGGTGTTATACATGATGTTAGACTGGGGTTATACAGTTCCATTCCATGGTGCTGTTAGACTGGGGTTATATAGTTCCATTACATGGTGCTGTTAGACTGGGGTTATATAGTTCCATTACATGGTGCTGTTAGACTGGGGTTATATAGTTCCATTACATGGTGCTGTTAGACTGGGGTTATACATGATGTTAGACTGGGGTTATACAGTTCCATTCCATGGTGCTGTTAGACTGGGGTTATATAGTTCCATTACATGGTGCTGTTAGACTGGGGTTATATAGTTCCATTACATGGTGCTGTTAGACTGGGGTTAAATATGATGTTAGACTGGGGTTATACAGTTCCATTACATGGTGCTGTTAGACTAGGGTTATATAATTCCATTACATGGTGCTGTTAGACTGGGGTTATATATGATGTTAGACTGGGGTTATACAGTTCCATTACATGGTGCTGTTAGACTGGGGTTATATAGTTCCATTACATGGTGCTGTTAGACTGGGGTTGTATAGTTCCATTACATGGTGCTGTTAGACTGGGGTTGTATAGTTCCATTACATGGTGCTGTTAGACTGGGGTTATATAGTTCCATTACATGGTGCTGTTAGACTGGGGTTGTATAGTTCCATTACATGGTGCTGTTAGACTGAGGTTGTATAGTTCCATTACATGGTGCTGTTAGAGTGGGGTTATATAGTTCCATTAAACGGTGCTGTTCGACTGGGGTTATATAGTTCCATTACATGGTGCTGTTAGACTGGGGTTATATAGTTCCATTACATGGTGCTGTTAGACTGGGGTTATACATGATGTTAGACTGGGGTTATACAGTTCCATTCCATGGTGCTGTTAGACTGGGGTTATATAGTTCCATTACATGGTGCTGTTAGACTGGGGTTATATAGTTCTATTACATGGTGCTGTTAGACTGGGGTTAAATATGATGTTAGACTGGGGTTATACAGTTCCATTACATGGTGCTGTTAGACTAGGGTTATATAATTCCATTACATGGTGCTGTTAGACTGGGGTTATATATGATGTTAGACTGGGGTTATACAGTTCCATTACATGGTGCTGTGAGACTAGGGTTATATAGATCCATTATATGGTGTTGTTAGACTGGAGTTATATAGTTCCATTACATGGTGTTATTAGACTGGGGTTATATAGATCCATTACATGGTGCTGTTAGACTGGGGTTGTATAGTTCCATTACATGGTGTTGATAGACTGGGGTTATATAGTTCCATTACATGGTGCTGTTAGACTCGGGTTATATATGATGTTAGACTGGGGTTATATAGTTCCATTACACGGTGCTGTGAGACTGGGGTTGTATAGTTCCATTACATGGTGCTGTTAGACTGGGGTTATATAGTTCCATTACATGGTGCTGTGAGACTGGGGTTATATAGTTCCATTACATGGTGATGTTAGACTGGGGTTATATAGTTCCATTACATGGTGCTGTTAGATTGGTGTTATACATGATGTTAGACTGGGGTTATACAGTTCCATTCCATGGTGCTGTTAGACTGGGGTTATATAGTTCCATTACATGGTGCTGTTAGACTGGGGTTATATAGTTCCATTACATGGTGCTGTTAGACTGGGGTTATATAGTTCCATTACATGGTGCTGTTAGACTGGGGTTATACATGATGTTAGACTGGGGTTATACAGTTCCATTCCATGGTGCTGTTAGACTGGGGTTATATAGTTCCATTACATGGTGCTGTTAGACTGGGGTTATATAGTTCCATTACATGGTGCTGTTAGACTGGGGTTAAATATGATGTTAGACTGGGGTTATACAGTTCCATTACATGGTGCTGTTAGACTAGGGTTATATAATTCCATTACATGGTGCTGTTAGACTGGGGTTATATATGATGTTAGACTGGGGTTATACAGTTCCATTACATGGTGCTGTTAGACTGGGGTTATATAGTTCCATTACATGGTGCTGTTAGACTGGGGTTGTATAGTTCCATTACATGGTGCTGTTAGACTGGGGTTGTATAGTTCCATTACATGGTGCTGTTAGACTGGGGTTATATAGTTCCATTACATGGTGCTGTTAGACTGGGGTTGTATAGTTCCATTACATGGTGCTGTTAGACTGGGGTTGTATAGTTCCATTACATGGTGCTGTTAGAGTGGGGTTATATAGTTCCATTAAACGGTGCTGTTCGACTGGGGTTATATAGTTCCATTACATGGTGCTGTTAGACTGGGGTTATATAGTTCCATTACATGGTGCTGTTAGACTGGGGTTATACATGATGTTAGACTGGGGTTATACAGTTCCATTCCATGGTGCTGTTAGACTGGGGTTATATAGTTCCATTACATGGTGCTGTTAGACTGGGGTTATATAGTTCTATTACATGGTGCTGTTAGACTGGGGTTAAATATGATGTTAGACTGGGGTTATACAGTTCCATTACATGGTGCTGTTAGACTAGGGTTATATAATTCCATTACATGGTGCTGTTAGACTGGGGTTATATATGATGTTAGACTGGGGTTATACAGTTCCATTACATGGTGCTGTGAGACTAGGGTTATATAGATCCATTATATGGTGTTGTTAGACTGGAGTTATATAGTTCCATTACATGGTGTTATTAGACTGGGGTTATATAGATCCATTACATGGTGCTGTTAGACTGGGGTTGTATAGTTCCATTACATGGTGTTGATAGACTGGGGTTATATAGTTCCATTACATGGTGCTGTTAGACTGGGGTTATATATGATGTTAGACTGGGGTTATATAGTTCCATTACACGGTGCTGTGAGACTGGGGTTGTATAGTTCCATTACATGGTGCTGTTAGACTGGGGTTATATAGTTCCATTACATGGTGCTGTGAGACTGGGGTTATATAGTTCCATTACATGGTGATGTTAGACTGGGGTTATATAGTTCCATTACATGGTGCTGTTAGACTGGAGTTATATAGTTCCATTACATGGTGCTGTTAGACTGGGGTTGTATAGTTCCATTACATGGTGCTGTGAGACTGGGGTTATATATGATGTTAGACTGGGGTTATATAGTTCCATTACATGGTGCTGTTAGACTGGGGTTATATAGTTCCATTACATGGTGCTGTTAGACTGGGGTTATATAGTACCATTAAATGGTGCTGTTAGACTGGGGTTGTATAGTTCCATTACATGGTGTTGTTAGACTGGGGTTGTATAGTTCCATTACATGGTGCTGTTAGACTGGTGTTGTATAGTTCCATTACATGGTGCTGCTAGACTGGGGTTATATAGTTCCATTACATGGTGCTGTTAGACTGGGGTTGTATAGTTCCATTACATGGTGCTGTTAGACTGGGGTTATATAGTTCCATTACATGGTGCTGTTAGACTGGGGTTATATAGTTACATTACATGGTGCTGTTAGACTGGGGTTATATAGTTCCATTACATGGTGCTGTTAGACTGGGGTTATATATATCCATTACACGGTGTTGTTAGACTGGGGTTATATAGTTCCATTAGATGGTGCTGTTAGACTGGGGTTATATAGTTACATTACATGATGCTGTTAGACTGGGGTTATATAGTTCCATTACATGGTGCTTTTAGACTGGGGTTATATAGTTCCATTACATGGTGATGTTAGACTGGGGTTGTATAGTTCCATTTCATGGTGCTGTTAGACTGGGGTTATATAGTTCCATTACATGGTGCTGTTAGACTGTGGTTGTATAGTTACATTACATGATGCTTTTAGACTGGGGTTATATAGTTCCATTACATGGTGCTGTTAGACTGGGGTTATATATGTTGTTCGATTGGGGTTGTATAGTTCCATTACATGGTGCTGTTAGACTGGGGTTATATAGTTCCATTACACGGTGCTGTTAGACTGGGTTGTATAGTTCCATTACATGGTGCTGTTAGACTGGAGTTATATAGTTCCATTACATGGTGCTGTTAGACTGGGCTTGTTTAGTTCCATTACATGGTGCTGTTAGACTGGGGTTATATAGTTCCATTACATGGTGCTGTTAGACTGGGGTTATATAGTTCCATTACATGGTGCTGTTAGACTGGGGTTGTATAGTTCCATTACATGGTGCTGTTAGACTGGGGTTGTATAGTTCCATTACATGGTGCTGTTAGACTGGGGTTATATAGTTCCATTACATGGTGCTGTTAGACTGGGGTTATATAGTTCAATTACATGGTGTTGTTAGACTGTGGATATATAGTTCCATTACATGGTGCTGTTAGACTGGGGTTATATAGTTCCATTACATGGTGCTGTTAGACTGGGGTTATATAGTTCCATTACATGGTGCTGTTAGACTGGGGTTATATATGTTGTTAGGCTGGGGTTGTATAGTTCCATTAAATGGTGCTGTTAGACTGGGGTTGTATAGTTCAGTTACATGGTGCTGTTATACTGGGGTTATATAGTTCCATTACATGGTGCTGTTAGACTGGGGTTGTATAGTTCCATTACATGGTGCTGTTTGACTGGGGTTATATAGTTCCATTACATGGTGCTGTTAGACTGGGGTTATACATGATGTTAGACTGGGGTTATACAGTTCCATTCCATGGTGCTGTTAGACTGGGGTTATATAGTTCCATTACATGGTGCTGTTAGACTGGGGTTATATAGTTCCATTACATGGTGCTGTTAGACTGGGGTTATATATGATGTTAGACTGGGGTTATACAGTTCCATTACATGGTGCTGTTAGACTGGGGTTATATAATTCCATTACATGGTACTGTCAGACTGGGATTATATATGATGTTAGACTGGGGTTATACAGTTCCATTACATGGTGCTGTTAGACTGGGGTTATATATGTTGTTAGACTGGGGTTATATAGTTCCATTACATGGTGTTGTTAGACTGGGGTTTTATAGTTCCATTACATGGTGCTGTTAGACTGGGGTTGTATAGTTCCATTACATGGTGCTGTTAGACTGGGATTATATAGTTCCATTACATGGTGCTGTTAGACTGGGGTTGTATAGTTCCATTACATGGTGCTGTTAGACTGGGGTTATATAGTTCCATTACATGGTGCTGTTAGACTGGGGTTGTATAGTTCCATTACATGGTGCTGTTAGACTGGGGTTTTATAGTTCCATTACATGGTGCTGTGAGACTGGGGTTATATAGTTCCATTACATGGTGCTGTGAGACTGGGGTTATATAGTTCCATTACATGGTGCTGTTAGACTGGTGTTATATAGTTCCATTACATGGTGCTGTTAGACTGTGGTTATATAGTTCCATTACATGGTGCTGTTAGACTGGGGTTGTATAGTTCCATTACATGGTGCTGTGAGACTGGGGTTATATATGATGTTAGACTGGGGTTATATAGTTCCATTTCATGGTGCTGTTAGACTGGGGTTATATAGTTCCATTACATGGTGCTCTTAGACTGGGGTTATATAGTTCCATTACATGGTGCTGTTAGACTGGGGTTGTATAGTTCCATTACATTGTGCTGTTAGACTGGTGTTGTATAGTTCCATTACATGGTGCTGTTAGACTGGGGTTATATAGTTCCATTACATGGTGCTGTTAGACTGGGGTTGTATAGTTCCATTACATGGTGCTGTTAGACTGGGGTTATATAGTTCCATTACATGGTGCTGTCAGACTGGGGTTATATAGTTACATTACATGGTGCTGTTAGACTGGGGTTATATAGTTCCATTACATGTTGCTGTTAGACTGGGATTATATAGTTCCATTACATGGTGCTGTTAGACTGGGGTTATATATTTCCATTACACGGTGCTGTTAGACTGGGGTTATATTGTTCCATTACATGGTGCTGTTAGACTGGGGTTATATAGTTACATTACATGATGCTGTTGGACTGGGGTTATATAGTTCCATTACATGGTGCTGTTAGACTGGGATTATATAGTTCCATTACATGGTGCTGTTAGACTGGGGTTGTATAGTTCCATTACATGGTGCTGTTAGACTGGGGTTATATAGTTCCATTACATGGTGCTGTTAGACTGGGGTTGTATAGTTCCATTACATGGTGCTGTTAGACTGGGGTTTATAGTTCCATTACATGGTGCTGTGAGACTGGGGTTATATAGTTTCCATTACATGGTGCTGTGAGACTGGGGTTATATAGTTTCCATTACATGGTGCTGTTAGACTGGGGGTTATATAGTTCCATTACATGGTGCCTGTTAGACTGGGGTTATATAGTTCCCATTACATGGTGCTGTTTAGACTGGGGTGTATAGTTTCCATTACATGGTGATGTGAGACTGGGCTTAATATATGAGGTTTAGACTGGGGTTGTATATTCCATTTCATGGTGCTGTTAGACGGGGGTTATATAGTTCCCATTCATGTGCTGTTAACTGGGGTTGTATAGTTCCATTACATGTGCTGTTAGACTGGGGTTATATAGTTCCATTACAGGGTGCTGTCAGACTGGGGTTAATATAGTTACTTACTGGTGCTGTTAGACGGGGGTTATATAGTTCCATTACATGTTGCTGTTATCGCGGGGTACATAGTTCCATTACGTGTGCGTGAGACTGTGGTTATATAGTTCCATTACATGGTGCTTGTTAGCCTGGGGGGGGTTGTATAGTTCCATTACATGGTGCTGTGAGACTGGGGTTATATATGATGTTAGACTGGGGTTATAGTTCCATTACATGGTGTTGTTAGACTGGGGTTATATAGTTCCATTACATGGTGCTGTTAGACTGGGGTTATATAGTTCCATTACATGGTGCTGTTAGACAGGGGTTGTATAGTTCCATTACATGGTGCTGTTAGACTGGGGTTATATAGTTCCATTAAATGGTGCTGTTAGACTGGGGTTGTATAGTTCCATTACATGGTGCTGTTAGACTGGGGTTGTATAGTTCCATTACATGGTGCTGTTAGACTGGGGTTATATAGTTCCATTAAACGGTGCTGTTAGACTGGGGTTATATAGTTCCATTACATGGTGCTGTTAGACTGGGCTTGTATAGATCCATTACATGGTGCTGTTAGACTGGGGTTATATATTTTGTTAGACTGGGGTTATATACTTCCATTACATGGTGCTGTTAGCCTGGGGTTGTATAGTTCCATTACACAGTGTTGTTAGACTGGGGTTATATAGTTCCATTACATGGTGCTGTTGGACTAGGGTTATATAGTTCCATTACACGGTGCTGTTAGACTGGGGTTATATAGTTCCATTACATGGTGCTGTTTGACTGGGGTTGTATAGTTCCATTACATGGTGCTGTTAGACTGGGGTTATACATGATGTTAGACTGGGGTTATACAGTTCCATTCCATGGTGCTGTTAGACTGGGGTTATATAGTTCCATTACATGGTGCTTTTAGACTGGGGTTATATAGTTCCATTACATGGTGCTGTTAGACTGGGGTTAAATATGATGTTAGACTGGGGTTATACAGTTCCATTACATGGTGCTGTTAGACTAGGGTTATATAATTCCATTACATGGTGCTGTTAGACTGGGGTTATATATGATGTTAGACTGGGGTTATACAGTTCCATTACATGGTGCTGTGAGACTGGGGTTATATAGTTCCATTATATGGTGTTGTTAGACTGGGGTTCTATAGTTCCATTACATGGTGTTGTTAGACTGGGGTTATATAGATCCATTACATGGTGCTGTTAGACTGGGGTTGTATAGTTCCATTACATGGTGCTGTTAGACTGGGGTTATATAGTTCCATTACATGGTGCTGTTAGACTGGGGTTGTATAGTTCCATTACATGCTGCTGTTAGACTGTGGTTGTATAGTTCCATTACATGGTGCTGTGAGACTGGGGTTGTATAGTTCCATTACATGGTGCTGTTAGACTGGGGTTATATAGTTCCATTACATGGTGCTGTGAGACTGGGGTTATATATTTCCATTACATGGTGCTGTTAGACTTTGGTTATATAGTTCCATTACATGGTGCTGTTAGACTGGGGTTATATAGTTCCTTTACATGGTGCTGTTAGACTGGGGATGTATAGTTCCATTACATGGTGCTGTGAGACTGGGGTTATATATGATGTTAGACTGGGGTTATATAGTTCCATTACATGGTGCTGTTAGACTGGGGTTATATAGTTCCATTACATGGTGCTGTTAGACTGGGGTTATATAGTTCCATTACATGATGCTGTTAGACTGGGTTGTATAGTTCCATTACATGGTGTTGTTAGACTGGGGTTGTATAGTTCCATTACATGGTGCTGTTAGACTGGGCTTATATAGTTCCATTACATGGTGCTGTTAGACTGGGGTTATATAGTTCCATTACATGGTGCTGTTAGACTGGGGTTGTATAGTTCCATTACATGGTGCTGTTAGACTGGGGTTATATATTTCCATTACACGGTGCTGTTAGACTGGGGTTATATAGTTCCATTACATGGTGCTGTTAGACTGGGGTTATATTTGATGTTAGACTGGGGTTATATAGTTCCATTACACGGTGCTGTTAGACTGGGTTGTATAGTTCCATTACATGGTGTTGTTAGACTGGGATTGTATAGTTCCATTACATGGTGCTGTTAGACTGGAGTTATATAGTTCCATTACATGGTGCTGTTAGACTGGGGTTATATAGTTCCATTACATGGTGCTGTTAGACTGGGGTTATATAGTTCAATTACATGGTGCTGTTAGACTGGGGTTATATAGTTCCATTACATGGTGCTGTTAGACTGGGGTTATATAGTTCCATTACATGGTGCTGTTAGACTGGGGTTATATAGTTCCATTAGATGGTGCTGTTTGACTGGGGTTATATATGATGTTAGACTGGGGTTATACAGTTCCATTCCATGGTGCTGTTAGACTGGGGTTATATAGTTCCATTACATGGTGCTGTTAGACTGGGGTTATATAGTTCCATTACATGGTGCTGTTAGACTGGGGTTATATATGATGTTAGACTGGGGTTATACAGTTCCATTCCATGGTGCTGTGAGACTGGGGTTGTATAGTTCCATTACATGGTGTTGTTAGACTGGGGTTGTATAGTTCCATTACATGGTGCTGTTAGAATGGTGTTGTAAAGTTCCATTACATGGTGCTGTTAGATTGGGGTTATATATTTCAATCACATGGTGCTGTTAGACTGGGGTTATATAGTTCCATTACACGGTGCTGTTAGACTGGGTTGTATAGTTCCATTACATGGTGTTGTTAGACTGGGATTGTATAGTTCCATTACATGGTGCTGTTAGACTGGAGTTATATAGTTCCATTACATGGTGCTGTTAGACTGGGGTTATATAGTTCCATTACATGGTGCTGTTAGACTGGGGTTATATAGTTCAATTACATGGTGCTGTTAGACTGGGGTTATATAGTTCCATTACATGGTGCTGTTAGACTGGGGTTATATAGTTCCATTACATGGTGCTGTTAGACTGGGGTTATATAGTTCCATTAGATGGTGCTGTTTGACTGGGGTTATATATGATGTTAGACTGGGGTTATACAGTTCCATTCCATGGTGCTGTTAGACTGGGGTTATATAGTTCCATTACATGGTGCTGTTAGACTGGGGTTATATAGTTCCATTACATGGTGCTGTTAGACTGGGGTTATATATGATGTTAGACTGGGGTTATACAGTTCCATTCCATGGTGCTTTGAGACTGGGGTTATATAGTTCCATTACATGGTGCTGTTAGACTGGGGTTATATAGTTCCATTAAATGGTGCTGTTAGACTGGGGTTATATAGTTCCATTACATGGTGCTGTGAGACTGGGGTTGTATTTGATGTTAGACTGGGGTTGTATAGTTCCATTACATGGTGTTGTTAGACTGGGGTTATATAGTTCCATTACATGGTGCTGTTAGACTTGGGTTATATAGTTCCATTACATGGTGCTGTTAGACTGGAGTTATATAGTTCCATTACACGGTGCTGTTAGACTGGGGTTATATAGTTCCATTACATGGTGCTGTTTGACTGGGGTTGTATAGTTCCATTACATGGTGCTGTTAGACTGGGGTTATATAGTTCCATTACATGGTGCTGTTAGACTGGGGTTATACATGATGTTAGACTGGGGTTATACAGTTCCATTCCATGGTGCTGTTAGACTGGGGTTATATAGTTCCATTACATGGTGCTGTTAGACTGGGGTTATATAGTTCCATTACATGGTGCTGTTAGACTGGGGTTAAATATGATGTTAGACTGGGGTTATACAGTTCCATTACATGGTGCTGTTAGACTAGGGTTATATAATTCCATTACATGGTGCTGTTAGACTGGGGTTATATATGATGTTAGACTGGGGTTATACAGTTCCATTACATGGTGCTGTGAGACTGGGGTTATATAGTTCCATTATATGGTGTTGTTAGACTGGGGTTCTATAGTTCCATTACATGGTGTTGTTAGACTGGGGTTATATAGAT
The DNA here is from genome assembly GCF_901001165.1 of Salmo trutta. NCBI lineage: Eukaryota > Metazoa > Chordata > Actinopteri > Salmoniformes > Salmonidae > Salmo > Salmo trutta. The sequence continues at coordinate 90,021,919 of NC_042968.1, read as the reverse complement.
CCATTACATGGTGCTGTTAGACTGGGGTTGAATAGTTCCATTACATGGTGCTGATAGACTGGGGTTATATAGTTCCATTACATGGTGCTGTTAGACTGGGGTTGTATAGTTCCATTACATGGTGCTGTTAGACTGTGGTTGTATAGTTCCATTACATGGTGCTGTTAGATTGGGGTTATATATTTCAATCACATGGTGCTGTTAGACTGGGGTTATATATGATGTAAGACTGGTGTTATACAGTTCCATTACATGGTGCTGTGAGACTGGGGTTATATAGTTCCATTATATGGTGTTGTTAGACTGGGGTTCTATAGTTCCATTACATGGTGTTGTTAGACTGGGGTTATATAGATCCATTACATGGTGCTGTTAGACTGGGGTTGTATAGTTCCATACATGGTGTTGATAGACTGGGGTTATATATTTCCATTACATGGTGCTGTTAGACTGGGGTTGTATAGTTCCATTACATGGTGCTGTTAGACTGGGGTTATATAGTTCCATTACATGGTGCTGTTAGACTGGGGTTGTATAGTTCCATTACATGGTGCTGTTAGACTGTGGTTGTATAGTTCCATTACATGGTGCTGTGAGACTGGGGTTGTATAGTTCCATTACATGGTGCTGTTAGACTGGGGTTATATAGTTCCATTACATGGTGCTGTTAGACTGGGGTTGTATAGTTCCATTACATGGTGCTGTTAGACTGGGGTTATATAGTTCCATTACATGGTGCTGTGAGACTGGGGTTATATAGTTCCATTACATGGTGCTGTTAGACTGGGGTTATATAGTTCCATTACATGGTGCTGTTAGACTGGGGCTATATAGTTCCATTACATGGTGCTGTTAGATTGGGGTTGTATAGTTCCATTACATGGTGCTGTGAGACTGGGGTTATATATGATGTTAGACTGGGGTTATATAGTTCCATTACATGGTGCTGTTAGACTGGGGTTATACAGTTCCATTACATGGTGCTGTTAGACTGGGGTTATATAGTTCCATTACATGGTGCTGTTAGACTGGGGTTGTATAGTTCCATTACATGGTGTTGTTAGACTGGGGTTGTATAGTTCCATTACATGGTGCTGTTAGACTGGGGTAATATAGTTCCATTACATGGTGCTGTTAGACTGGGGTTGTATAGTTCCATTACATGATGCTGTTAGACTGGGGTTATATAGTTCCATTACATGGTGCTGTTAGACTGGGGTTATATAGTTACATTTCATTGTGCTGTTAGACTGGGGTTATATAGTTCCATTACATGGTGCTGTTAGACTGGGGTTATATATTTCCATTACACGGTGCTGTTAGACTGGGGTTATATAGTTCCATTAGATGGTGCTGTTAGACTGGGGTTATATAGTTACATTACATGATGCTGTTAGACTGGGGTTATATAGTTCCATTACATGGTGCTTTTAGACTGGGGTTATATAGTTCCATTACATGGTGCTGTTAGACTGGGGTTATATATTTCCATTACACGGTGCTGTTAGACTGGGGTTATATAGTTCCATTACATGGTGCTGTTAGACTGGGGCTATATAGTTACATTACATGATGCTGTTAGACAGGGGTTATATAGTTCCATTACATGGTGCTGTTAGACTGGGGTTATATAGTTCCATTACATGGTGCTGTTAGACTGGGGTTATATATTTCCATTACACGGTGCTGTTAGACTGGGGTTATATAGTTCCATTACATGGTGCTGTTAGACTGGGGTTATATATGTTGTTCGATTGGGGTTATATATTTCAATCACATGGTGCTGTTAGACTGGGGTTGTATAGTTCCATTACACCGTGCTGTTAGACTGGGTTGTATAGTTCCATTACATGGTGCTGTTAGACTGGGGTTATATTTGATGTTAGACTGGGGTTATATAGTTCCATTACACGGTGCTGTTAGACTGGGTTGTATAGTTCCATTACATGGTGTTGTTAGACTGGGATTGTATAGTTCCATTACATGGTGCTGTTAGACTGGAGTTATATAGTTCCATTACATGGTGCTGTTAGACTGGGGTTATATAGTTCCATTACATGGTGCTGTTAGACTGGGGTTATATAGTTCCATTACATGGTGCTGTTAGACTGGGGTTATATAGTTCCATTACATGGTGCTGTTAGACTGGGGTTATATAGTTCCATTACATGGTGCTGTTAGACTGGGGTTATATAGTTCCATTAGATGGTGCTGTTTGACTGGGGTTATATATGATGTTAGACTGGGGTTATACAGTTCCATTCCATGGTGCTGTTAGACTGGGGTTATATAGTTCCATTACATGGTGCTGTTAGACTGGGGTTATATAGTTCCATTACATGGTGCTGTTAGACTGGGGTTATATATGATGTTAGACTGGGGTTATACAGTTCCATTCCATGGTGCTGTGAGACTGGGGTTGTATAGTTCCATTACATGGTGTTGTTAGACTGGGGTTGTATAATTCCATTACATGGTGCTGTTAGAATGGTGTTGTAAAGTTCCATTACATGGTGCTGTTAGATTGGGGTTATATATTTCAATCACATGGTGCTGTTAGACTGGGGTTATATAGTTCCATTACACGGTGCTGTTAGACTGGGTTGTATAGTTCCATTACATGGTGTTGTTAGACTGGGATTGTATAGTTCCATTACATGGTGCTGTTAGACTGGAGTTATATAGTTCCATTACATGGTGCTGTTAGACTGGGGTTATATAGTTCCATTACATGGTGCTGTTAGACTGGGGTTATATAGTTCAATTACATGGTGCTGTTAGACTGGGGTTATATAGTTCCATTACATGGTGCTGTTAGACTGGGGTTATATAGTTCCATTACATGGTGCTGTTAGACTGGGGTTATATAGTTCCATTAGATGGTGCTGTTTGACTGGGGTTATATATGATGTTAGACTGGGGTTATACAGTTCCATTCCATGGTGCTGTTAGACTGGGGTTATATAGTTCCATTACATGGTGCTGTTAGACTGGGGTTATATAGTTCCATTACATGGTGCTGTTAGACTGGGGTTATATATGATGTTAGACTGGGGTTATACAGTTCCATTCCATGGTGCTTTGAGACTGGGGTTATATAGTTCCATTACATGGTGCTGTTAGACTGGGGTTATATAGTTCCATTAAATGGTGCTGTTAGACTGGGGTTATATAGTTCCATTACATGGTTCTGTGAGACTGGGGTTGTATTTGATGTTAGACTGGGGTTGTATAGTTCCATTACATGGTGTTGTTAGACTGGGGTTATATAGTTCCATTACATGGTGCTGTTAGACTTGGATTATATAGTTCCATTACATGGTGCTGTTAGACTGGGGTTGTATAGTTCCATTACATGGTGCTGTTAGACTGGGGTTATATAGTTCCATTACATGGTGCTGTTAGACTGGGGTTGTATAGTTCCATTACATGGTGCTGTTAGACTGGGGTTGTATAGTTCCATTACATGGTGCTGTTAGACTGGGGTTATATAGTTCCATTAAACGGTGCTGTTAGACTGGGGTTATATAGTTCCATTACATGGTGCTGTTAGACTGGGCTTGTATAGATCCATTACATGGTGCTGTTAGACTGGGGTTATATATTTTGTTAGACTGGGGTTATATAGTTCCATTACAAGGTGCTGTTAGACAGGGGTTGTAAAGTTCCATTACACGGTGTTGTTAGACTGGGGTTATATAGTTCCATTACATGGTGCTGTTAGACTGGAGTTATATAGTTCCATTACACGGTGCTGTTAGACTGGGGTTATATAGTTCCATTACATGGTGCTGTTTGACTGGGGTTGTATAGTTCCATTACATGGTGCTGTTAGACTGGGGTTATATAGTTCCATTACATGGTGCTGTTAGACTGGGGTTATACATGATGTTAGACTGGGGTTATACAGTTCCATTCCATGGTGCTGTTAGACTGGGGTTATATAGTTCCATTACATGGTGCTGTTAGACTGGGGTTATATAGTTCCATTACATGGTGCTGTTAGACTGGGGTTAAATATGATGTTAGACTGGGGTTATACAGTTCCATTACATGGTGCTGTTAGACTAGGGTTATATAATTCCATTACATGGTGCTGTTAGACTGGGGTTATATATGATGTTAGACTGGGGTTATACAGTTCCATTACATGGTGCTGTGAGACTGGGGTTATATAGTTCCATTATATGGTGTTGTTAGACTGGGGTTCTATAGTTCCATTACATGGTGTTGTTAGACTGGGGTTATATAGATCCATTACATGGTGCTGTTAGACTGGGGTTGAATAGTTCCATTACATGGTGCTGTTAGACTGGGGTTATATAGTTCCATTACATGGTGCTGTTAGACTGGGGTTGTATAGTTCCATTACATGGTGCTGTTAGACTGTGGTTGTATAGTTCCATTACATGGTGCTGTTAGATTGGGGTTATATATTTCAATCACATGGTGATGTTAGACTGGGGTTATATATGATGTAAGACTGGTGTTATACAGTTCCATTACATGGTGCTGTGAGACTGGGGTTATATAGTTCCATTATATGGTGTTGTTAGACTGGGGTTCTATAGTTCCATTACATGGTGTTGTTAGACTGGGGTTATATAGATCCATTACATGGTGCTGTTAGACTGGGGTTGTATAGTTCCATTACATGGTGTTGATAGACTGGGGTTATATATTTCCATTACATGGTGCTGTTAGACTGGGGTTGTATAGTTCCATTACATGGTGCTGTTAGACTGGGGTTATATAGTTCCATTACATGGTGCTGTTAGACTGGGGTTGTATAGTTCCATTACATGGTGCTGTTAGACTGTGGTTGTATAGTTCCATTACATGGTGCTGTGAGACTGGGGTTGTATAGTTCCATTACATGGTGCTGTTAGACTGGGGTTATATAGTTCCATTACATGGTGCTGTTAGACTGGGGTTGTATAGTTCCATTACATGGTGCTGTTAGACTGGGTTATATAGTTCCATTACATGGTGCTGTGAGACTGGGGTTATATAGTTCCATTACATGGTGCTGTTAGACTGGGGTTATATAGTTCCATTACATGGTGCTGTTAGACTGGGGCTATATAGTTCCATTACATGGTGCTGTTAGATTGGGGTTGTATAGTTCCATTACATGGTGCTGTGAGACTGGGGTTATATATGATGTTAGACTGGGGTTATATAGTTCCATTACATGGTGCTGTTAGACTGGGGTTATATATTTTGTTCGATTGGGGTTATATATTTCAATCACATGGTGCTGTTAGACTGGGGTTGTATAGTTCCATTACACCGTGCTGTTAGACTGGGTTGTATAGTTCCATTACATGGTGCTGTTAGACTGGAGTTATATAGTTCCATTACATGGTGCTGTTAGACTGGACTTGTATAGTTCCATTACATGGTGCTGTTAGACTGGGGTTATATAGTTCCATTACATGGTGCTGTTAGACTGGGGTTATATAGTTCCATTACATGGTGCTGTTAGACTGGGGTTATATATTTCCATTACACGGTGCTGTTAGACTGGGGTTATATAGTTCCATTACATGGTGCTGTTAGACTGGGGTTGTATAGTTCCATTACATGGTGCTGTTAGACTGGGGTTGTATAGTTCCATTACATGGTGCTGTTAGACTGGGGTTATATAGTTCAATTACATGGTGCTGTTAGACTGGGGTTGTATTTGATGTTAGACTGGGGTTGTATAGTTCCATTACATGGTGTTGTTAGACTGGGGTTATATAGTTCCATTACATGGTGCTGTTAGACTGTGGTTGTATAGTTCCATTACATGGTGCTGTGAGACTGGGGTTGTATAGTTCCATTACATGGTGCTGTTAGACTGGGGTTATATAGTTCCATTACATGGTGCTGTGAGACTGGGGTTATATAGTTCCATTACATGGTGCTGTTAGACTGGGGTTATATAGTTCCATTACATGGTGCTGTTAGACTGGGGTTATATAGTTCCATTACATGGTGCTGTTAGACTGGGGTTGTATAGTTCCATTACATGGTGCTGTGAGACTGGGGTTATATATGATGTTAGACTGGGGTTATATAGTTCCATTACATGGTGCTGTTAGACTGGGGTTATATAGTTCCATTACATGGTGCTGTTAGACTGGGGTTATATAGTTCCATTACATGGTGCTGTTAGACTGGGGTTGTATAGTTCCATTACATGGTGTTGTTAGACTGGGGTTGTATAGTTCCATTACATGGTGCTGTTAGACTGGTGTTGTATAGTTCCATTACATGGTGCTGTTAGACTGGGGTTATATAGTTCCATTACATGGTGCTGTTAGACTGGGGTTGTATAGTTCCATTACATGGTGCTGTTAGACTGGGGTTATATAGTTCCATTACATTTTGCTGTTAGACTGGGGTTATATAGTTACATTACATGGTGCTGTTAGACTGGGGTTATATAGTTCCATTACATGGTGCTGTTGGACTGGGGTTATATATTTCCATTACACAGTGCTGTTAGACTGGGGTTATATAGTTCCATTAGATGGTGCTGTTAGACTGGGGTTATATAGTTACATTACATGATGCTGTTAGACAATGGTTATATAGTTACATTACATGATGCTTTTAGACTGGGGTTATATAGTTCCATTACACGGTGCTGTTAGACGGGGTTATATATTTCCATTACACGGTGCTGTTAGACTGGGGTTATATAGTTCCATTACATGGTGCTGTTAGACTGGGGTTATATATTTCAATCACATGGTGCTGTTAGACTGGGGTTGTATAGTTCCATTACATGGTGCTGTTAGACTGGGGTTATATAGTTCCATTACATGGTGCTGTTAGACTGGGTTGTATAGTTCCATTACATGGTGCTGTGAGACTGGGGTTATATAGTTCCATTACATGGTGCTGTTAGACTGGGCTTGTATAGTTCCATTACATGGTGCTGTGAGACTGGGGTTATATATGATGTTAGACTGGGGTTATATAGTTCCATTACATGGTGCTGTTAGACTGGGGTTATATAGTTCCATTACATGGTGCTGTTAGACTGGGGTTATATAGTTCCATTACATGGTGCTGTTAGACTGGGGTTGTATAGTTCCATTACATGGTGTTGTTAGACTGGGGTTGTATAGTTCCATTACATGGTGCTGTTAGACTGGTGTTGTATAGTTCCATTACATGGTGCTGTTAGACTGGGGTTATATAGTTCCATTACATGGTGCTGTTAGACTGGGGTTGTATAGTTCCATTACATGGTGCTGTTAGACTGGGGTTATATAGTTCCATTACATTTTGCTGTTAGACTGGGGTTATATAGTTACATTACATGGTGCTGTTAGACTGGGGTTATATAGTTCCATTACATGGTGCTGTTAGACTGGGGTTATATATTTCCATTACACAGTGCTGTTAGACTGGGGTTATATAGTTCCATTAGATGGTGCTGTTAGACTGGGGTTATATAGTTACATTACATGATGCTGTTAGACAATGGTTATATAGTTCCATTACATGATGCTTTTAGACTGGGGTTATATAGTTCCATTACACGGTGCTGTTAGACTGGGGTTATATATTTCCATTACACGGTGCTGTTAGACTGGGGTTATATAGTTCCATTACATGGTGCTGTTAGACTGGGGTTATATATTTCAATCACATGGTGCTGTTAGACTGGGGTTGTATAGTTCCATTACATGGTGCTGTTAGACTGGGGTTATATAGTTCCATTACACGGTGCTGTTAGACTGGGTTGTATAGTTCCATTACATGGTGCTGTGAGACTGGGGTTATATAGTTCCATTACATGGTGCTGTTAGACTGGGCTTGTATAGATCCATTACATGGTGCTGTTAGACTGGGGTTATATAGTTCCATTACATGGTGCTGTTAGACTGGGGTTATATAGTTCCATTACATGGTGCTGTTAGACTGGGGTTATATATTTCCATTACACGGTGCTGTTAGACTGGGGTTATATAGTTCCATTACATGGTGCTGTTAGACTGGGGTTGTATAGTTCCATTACATGGTGCTGTTAGACTGGGGTTGTATAGTTCCATTACATGGTGCTGTTAGACTGGGGTTATATAGTTCCATTACATGGTGCTGTTAGACTGGGGTTGTATTTGATGTTAGACTGGGGTTGTATAGTTCCATTACATGGTGTTGTTAGACTGGGGTTATATAGTTCCATTACATGGTGTTGTTAGACTGGGGTTGTATAGTTCCATTACATGGTGCTGTTAGACTGGGGTTATATATGTTGTTAGACTGGGTTATATATGATGTTAGACTGGGGTTGTATAGTTCCATTACATGGTGCTGTGAGATATTTCATATGTATGACATTCAGTTCCTTATCGTGAGTGAGCTGCCCTCAGGAAGTAACACCCACAGGAAGTGTCCTAAATAGCTTTATATTCCCTATATAGTACACTACATTCGACCAGAGCCCTATGAAGTAGTACACTATACAGGGAATAGAAGGCCATTTGTGACGAATCTCTGGTGTAGGATCCGTCTCCTGCATCATGTTTTTCTACATGTTGGAGTGGTTTAAGTAAAAAACGAAACTAAATCTGTCTCTGTTCAGCAGGATCCATTTGGAGACGACAGAACACGAGATAAGCTCTATTCCGGAGAGAGGAGATAGCAAAGTAAGTATCCAGAATAAAAAATAGGGAATAGCAGATAAAGAGATTATCTAGATTAAAGAGTATTAGACAGAAGTTCATTGAATAATGGTTGAACTAAAGTCACTGGCAACGTTTACAGAGGAAGTGAATGTTAAGATGGCGGAGGAGTTTAGACCATTGTTAATAAAAATATTTTGGTGGTGAACGGAATACTGAATACATTTTGACAACCACATATGCACATACTTTGGCAATTACATGAACATTCAATTCGCTATGAGTTTAATTACTGAGAATGGAACGGAGGTGTATAACTTTGAACAGAGTTGATTGGAGTCAACACATAGTGTAGAGTGTAGGATCTCCTGCATACTGTTGTTACATGGAAGTAGGAGTCCCATCAAACATGTCCACATCGGGCCCAATGCGGGTTAAAATATTGGCCCCATGTAGGCCGTACACATTCGACCGATGCGACTATACTGTAGAATAATATACTACACTCTGTAGTATCCCTCATGTGTAGTACTTACTATAGAATTATATAGTTAACTGTAGTATACTGTAGAATAATATACTACACTCTGTAGTATCCCTCATGTGTAGTACTTACTATAGAATTATATAGTTAACTGTAGTATACTGTAGAATACTATACTACACAGTGTAGTATCCCTCATGTGTAGTACTTACTATAGAATGTTGTAGTACACTGTCACGTCCTGACCCTTGTAAGAGGTCATTTTTCCATAGTAGAGTGGTCAGGGAGGGCGTGACAGGTGGTTGTTCTGGGTGGTTTTGGGTTTTCTGGTTATATGTGGGCTTTTTCTATATTTCAATTTCTATGTTTTGTTTTCTATGTTTTGGCCGGGTATGGTTTCCAATCAGAGGCAGGTGTCTATTGTTGTCTCTGATTGGAAGCCATACTTAGGCAGCCTGTTTTTCTTTTGGGTTTTGTGGGTAGTTGTTTTCCGTTTTGTCAGTGTACCTTATGGAAATGTTGGCTGTTGTTTTTGTTATTTTGGTTTAAGTGTCATCATTAATAAAGGAAATATGAGCACTTTACACGCTGCGCCTTGGTCCCCTTTCGACGACCCTTGTGACATATTGTCACGTCCTGGCCAGTATAAGGGTTAATTAGTATTGTAGTTTGGTCAGGACGTGACAGAGGGTATTTGTTTTATGTGGTTCAGGGTGGTGTGTTTGTTTAAAGGGTGTTTGAGGTAGTATTTCCGGGGTTGTGGTTTATAGTCTATGTTTATGTATTTCTATGTGTAGTCTGGTGAGAGTGTTTCTATGTTGTGTTGATTGGGGTTGGGACTCTCAGTTGAAGGCAGGTGTTGTCTATCTCCCTTTGATTGAGAGTCCCATATATTGGGGTGTGTTTGTGTTTGTGATTCGTGGGTGATTGTTCTGTGTTGAGCCTATGCTTGGCCAGACTGTTAGTTGTTGTTAGTTCGTTCATTTTTCTTGGTTTGTTATTTTGGTGTTCATTTTGTACTTATTAAATTCTCAAGATGAGCATACACGTACCTGCTGCGTTTTGGTCCTCTTTCACCGACGACAACCGTGACACATATACTATAGTAATACTACAGTAATGTCTGCAAAAACCCTACGGTCCGCAAAACCAGTACACTTTTTAACTATAGTAAATACTACAGTATTTAATTTGCTTATACCCTGCCTATTTCCCTCCGCATATCCCAATTTGGTCAATGCAGGTTATAGAAAATAGCAGAAGCACTGAACAATCTGTTCAGACCCCAGTCCTACCTACAGTACCTACAGGTTATGAAAATGTAACCTTTTACTACTCCACCAGTAATACTAAAACAGCGAAGGAGAACGCCTCCAATTCGATGTCAAAGATAATAAAACAAAAACACCATAGTAAATACTACAGTATATTACAGTCTGTAAAAACGCTACAATAAATACTACAGTATACTACAATCTACAAAAACACTACATTAATTACTATATTTATACTATAGTTAACTGTAAATACTACAGTATACCACAGTAAATACTACAGTATTCATTGTAGTGTTTTTGTCTTTTCTTTTTTTGCTGGGTTTTTGATTGTGGGTTAGCCCGTGTTGGGCTGGTGTGGGCTTTTTGTGGCCAGCATGTGTTAGGCTGATTTGAGTTTGGTGTAGGCTAGGCCTGTGTTGGGTTGGTTTCGGCTGGCCCATGTAAGGCTAATGTGGGCTTGGTGTGGGCTAGCCTGTGTTGGGCTGGTGTGGGCTTGGTGTTTGCTAGCCTGTGTTGGGATGGTGTAGTCTTGGTGTAGGCAAGCCTGTGTTGGGCTGGTGTGGGCTTGGTGTTGGCTTGGTGTGGGATAACCTGTTTGGGCTGGTGTGAGCTTGGTGTTTGCTAGCCTGTGTTGGGATGGTGTAGTCTTGGTGTAGGCTAGCCTGTGTTGGGCTGGTGTGGGCTAGCACATGCTGGGCAGGTTGGGCTTGATGTGGGATAGCTAGTGCCCACCTTACCCACCGAATACCCACATGGGGCAAATGGGGTCATATTTGCTGGCTTTCCTGGCTTCTATGGCAGCAGACCAACAAATACAGACAGCTTACAGTAGCTTTATACAGTAGGTGAGGAATCAGGGCAAAGGGTTTCAAAATGCCTTCTATCCCATTCACTAGGAAATAACTGAAAAGTGTATGCTTTTACAGTATATGTATAGTATTTAGTTTGCGTAGTTCAGCAGTGTTTCAGTGTTATCAGATCGAGCTGAAATTGTCTTTTACATGTATTAGAAATACGTATTTTAATTACCTCTGAGTATTTTGTCATTTGAATTACACTGGGCTGAACTACACTCCAATGTATTCGATATTTGATATTCTCAAAATACTGTCATTTGTATTTTCAAAATGCAAAATACATTTACATTTTGTGCCCCCCCCCCCCCCTTTCACCATGCATTGGTATCAGAAGTCTAATTGCACTATGGTGTAATAATAGCTTCTACTCCATGAAAAATGTAAATGTAAAAGTGAACAATTGCAAAGCATGCTGAGTATTATTCTAATGAGCTCCGCCCCTGAAATTAGGTAAAAAATAATACCCAGTGTGCTTTGCAGTTTATTTTGGTGTGTTCATTTTCACTTATATATTTTGATTTTGGTAATTTAGCAGACACTCTTATCATATTGACTTGCTCAACTTAAGGTAGATAAACGACAACATATCACAGTCATAGCAAGTAAAAAAAAATGTGTAACTGTTACTGAGAATGTTGTTGCTGTTCATCCCACCTACTTGCAAATGTATTCATATCTAAAAATGCAAAAAATGTATCTTTTTATGAAATACTGTACATCACAAAATACAAGTATGGTATTTTGTTTGTAAAATGAGTAATTCAGCAGTGTTTTAATTATATCAGATCAAGCTGATATTGTCCCTTGGTCTTTATGGTATTTTGTATCAGTATTTTTTCATTGTATTTAGTCATTTTTACCCATCCTGGTTTTCATTCATCAAACTTAATCATATTTTGACTGAAATGTTGTTTGTTTTTTGTTGTAGATTGGACATGATAAAACATGTTGAAAATAACCAAGGCCAACTGGAACAAACGACAGCGCCACGTAAAAATAACATTGTCTTTGTTTAACAAAGCTTAATTCAAATGTGGCCGTCGTTAATCCCAATAGAAAGCAAGGAACAAAGTCCTGACCAAAAACCATTGGCTTTATCTCAAATCAATCAACTCTTTCTGAACCTCTCTCTGAACACAGCCTCTGAGCACACTATACGTCTCTGATTCTTGGCCATGCCTCGCATTAATGTGATTGCTAAGATAAGATATATGCAATACATTAGTTGGAGTGTTTGATATTCCAGGCTTATCTGTGCTGTACTTAGTAATAGCCTAGGGGAAAGGTTACTCCCTCCTTGCCACAGGAATTATCAGCCTTTGCAGGCGTCATCAGATGCCACAGATGAAAATCTATTTTCCCTCCACTGTGAGAGACTCCCAACATAGCTACCTGTCATGGCAGGCAAAGTGATACCAACCCTACCCAATGCTGGGGGGGGGGTAATTCTCATGGACAGTGAACTCATGGACTCACTCTCATTTCTAGATGTCTTGAGTGCAAGTGAGTTTGAAGATGAACAAATCCACCCAGCAGTTGCTTTGAAGACTGAGTCAGATTTTTACAAGGGAACCCCACCTAAATGGATGAACTTTTACCTGGCTGATGAGAGGGCAAACTCTGACAGCAGTGCCACACCTACAGGAGAAGAAAAGGAGATTGAATTTATCTGAAGAGATGGTTATGAAAAGCTGAGGGATCTCATCAACTTACAGAGACAGGGCAGTTGGAGTGTAAACAGTATTAAGCTGTTGCACCAGCCAGGCAGTGGAGGAACCACCCTGGCCATGCAAATACTCTGGGACCTGAGGAAAGAGCTCAGGTGTGCTGTTCTGGTCGACCCGTCTTCTGACAAGAAAGATATGGGCAAACAAGTCCAGAAAGACCCCCTGTCGGACACCAGGACTATCGCTAAACAGGTGATCGAACTTTTTGCAACTGGTGGTCCAGAAAACCAGAATACAGTGCTTCTTTTGCAGGACAATGAACACCTGAGGGACCACTTACAGGACTTTCTCATCAGAGAAATAACAGAGCAAAAAATCAGTGCTAAATTCCCTGTGGTCATAATTCTACAATGCATACGCTCGGCCAGTATCATAGACGATGAGGAGGATGAGAGTAGAACTGAGGCAGATTTACTCCTGAAATCACGTCTTTCTGACAAAGAGAAAACAAGCTTTGTTAGCAAAGAAAAACTAATACAGAGGCATCACAGAGACGAGATGGGGAAGTTTCACGGCTTTGACATAATGCAACATAATTACAATGAAGAATACATCAGGAAAACATTTTGTTCAAAAGAGGGAAAAAAAATCACCGAATATCTTCAGCAAAACAAAGTCTCCCGCAACACCAAACTCTTTGCCTTTTTAGCTCTGGTGAACTCCTATGTTCCTGGCTCCTACCTCTTACAGTCACAATGTGAGGCATTCCTCAGCCATCAAGACCCCTTTGGTGTGAACCTGTCATTTGAGAAACGCATGCAACCTTTCAGTGATGTCATAGTCACATTCTCAAGACATGGAGGAGAAGACAAGAGAGTCCGCATAGCACACCCAGTACTTGCACATCAATGTGTTCAGTTGCTGGCAGATGCTGGTATAGCTAGGAGCTCAGCAACACTGGACTTTCTGCAGTACTTAACCAGACAACAAATTCAGCCATCCTTGTTACTGTTCTTCAAAGACATGTTAACAAAGAGAGAAACAACCTCAAATGGCCAAGAGATCTTTTCCAGGCTAATTCTAGATATGGAGAAACGTGAAGGCATTCCTCAATGTGCGAATGTGTTGAAAACCGCGTCAGAAACATTCAAGCATGACCCGTTCTACCCTCAATCTCTTGCACGTTTTTACTACATCAAAATGTCTGATTTTACAAGAGCTGAGATTTGGGCTGAAAAAGCAAAAGAGAGAGTGCCCACCAACTCATTCATTGCTGATACACTTGGACAAGTTCATAAGAACCATTTGTATAAACAAGTCAATGGAAAATCAGGTGAAAAATCAGGGACCAGAGACATTTTGTTTTGGGCAGAGAAAGCTATCAAGGCTTTCAAACAAGAGGAGGAGTTAGCTGAAAGGGAATCAGTGAATCACATGGAGGGTGACAGTCCAACAAAAATGTATCACACCTTCAACAACAGGGGAATCTTTGGTTATCTACAGGTTGCTAACATTGTTTATAATTCCCTCACAAATCTCAACCCAAAATGGAGGAAACTCCTTACCCAGGAAATATCAGCTGAACATCTCTCGATACTGTCTGAGGACAGAAAGCTCATGAAGTACCAGACTTTCATCACCAGCCTCAGAGGTGCGGTTGAAAGGAAATTTTATTGTTTTTTTGAGAGTTACCTCACTTACTCTGAGCCCAGGAACTGGAAGGATCAGACACCATACTTTCAGCGAGACATTGTTGATTGTTTTAGGAAGTATTCAACTGCCCCCAGTCCAAAGGAGGACTTACCATTAAAGACACTCAAAGAAGAAATGGCCTCTACCTTTCCTGGCCTCTCCTCTCTCAATCCAAATGCCAACTTGAGTAAAATCACAGAGCTGTGGAAAATAATCAATAAAGAAAACCCTGACGATGTTAACACTGCCTGTAATTACATCCTGGCCAACATCCTCCAGACCAATGGGCCAGTGGCATCTCCAGAACCCACAACTCTACCACAACTTAGAGCCATTCTTCAGAAGTTCATGGAGAAAGAAAATACCAAACTTTGGACTCCTGAGTTTTACCTCCTTGTCCTCCTACTGTTTTGGCCCGAGGAGGCAAGAGAGGGCGATGTCACCAATGACATTGATCTTAACAAGTATGTTGAGTGCATGAAACAGGCCTTTGACAACAAATACAAGAAGTACCTACAATCTAGGGAACTTGTGCCCTTGTTTTACCTGGGTAAAGGTGCTGGGTTGAAAAGACTTGTTCACAAATCAAGCATAGACAACATCTGTGTGCATCTGAAAACAGGGAAATCAAGGACTCTCAATAAAACAAGAGGCAGTGGAGAGATCAGGCACACTTGCATTCAGGATCACCTTCTTCGTGTCAATGGAGTGGTCAGAGTGCATAAGGCATTTGCCCGTATGGCAAACAAAGAGATCGAGATTTGTCCCCAGAAACAGGCCAGTGTGTGGAAGGATGGCAACATCTCATTTTACCTTGGCTTCAATATCAGTGGCCCTGTGGCTTTTGACATAAAGTACACAATGCATACAGTCGGATCTGGAACAAATGTTCAGAAACAAAGGGATGATGCCATTAGATCAGAGAGAACCAGAATGGAAGAATCAAAAACATTCAATCGAGGTAAGTCATACCTTTACTTGTATTAGGTCTATTCCACATGATGGTGCCCATTTTTTAAAAGTTAGCAATGAGTGTAAAACTTTCTGAAGTAAATGTTTACCTGGTAATGTTGAATTACCTAGACATTGGGGGCAAAATAAGTGACTTACTAAAAAATGAATATACAGATGACAGTTAGTCTTATACAGAATATTATGTGGGGTGAATATCTCGATATATATTTATGTTAGCCAGTTATTTGGTTTAATTCAAATATACAATGGTGTGTATACTGTATCCATGGGTTTGTTTCTGAGATACAGTACCAGATGTCTCCAAATCCAAAACAAGTGAGATAATGTTGACCATTGATTCTTATTTCAGGGATTCCAATGGGTTTTAAGACTTCTAGCCACATTCATGTAAGTAATCATCTACACTTTGGCGTACTGACTGCACTGCAGGGTTGGGTTCAATTCCCTTTTAATTCAGTTTTTTCAGGAAGTAAACTGAAATTCCAACTCCAATACTCTCAATGCACATACCACGCTTGAACGCTCCGCTTCTTGTCGGCAAAAACAGTTTCAGATACGTCGTCAGGCATTGCCATCAGGAAGGTGATGTCATTAAACACGGATCAAATTTGTTAAAATTACTAAATGACATTCATAGAATTTGAAAAGCGACAACAATGAGAGCAATTTTGAAACGAGTGTTTCCACATTGCATAACCACTTCAAAGCTGATGCTTTTTTTTCTTTTAAGCTTTATTTAACTAGGCAAGTCTGTTAAGAACAAATTCTTATTTACAATGACGGTCTAGGAACAGTGGTGCCTTGTTATGGGGCAGAACAACAGATTTTTACCTTGTCAGCTTGGGGATTCTATCTCGCAACCTTTCGGTTACTTGTCCAACACTCTAACCACTGGGCTACCTGCCACCCCCATGAACATTAAATGGTCTGAGAACAAAAGTAAAAATGTTGCCTGTTCTGGGAACGTTTATTTTGAGGTTGCAGGGAGGTTCTGAGAACGTTTTACTCTGGTTCCTTAAAAGTTATCCTGGGAGGTTTTATTAACCTGTTAGGGTATAGGGGGCAGTATTGAGACTTTTTGAAAAAAGATGTGCCCATTTTTAAATGCCTCCTACACCTACCCAGTAACTACAATATGCATATACTTATTATATATGGATAGAAAACACCCTAAAGTTTCAAAAACTGTTTGAATGGTGTCTGTGAGTATAACAGAACTCATTTGGCAGGCAAAACCCTGAGACAGATTCTGACAGGAAGTGGATACCTGATGTGTTGAATTGACTTTGAGCCTATGCCATTGAAAAACAAAGGGGGTGAGGTAAATTCTGGCACTTCCTATTGCTTCCACAAGATGTCCCCAGCCTTTACAAAGTGTTTTGAGTGTTCTACAGTGAGATCTGACCGAATAAGAGCCATGGAACGTGATGGTCCATCATTCACCCTGGCGCGCGATTTGATGGTGGGTACTCTCATTCCGAAACGTTTTAAAAGAAAACCCAATGGTCCGCCTTGAATTTTATTCATGTTCTGGTTAAAAAAGGCCCTAATGATTTATGCGATACAACGTTTGACATGTTTGAACGAACGGAAATATATTTTTTCCGTTCTTGAAGTGAAGTGAAGTCTGGCTGGCTTAGATCATGCGCTACAACACGGAGGTTTTTCGACATAAATGATGAGCTTTTTTGAACAAAACTACATTCGTTATGGACCTGGGACTCTTTGGAAGTGACATCTGATGAAGAGAATCAAAGGTAATGGATTATTTATATAGTATTTTCGATTTTAGATTCCTCCAACATGGCGGTTAGTCTGTATCGCTATGCGTATTTTTCTGGCGCAGTGCTCAGATTATTGCAAAGTGTGATTTCCCAGTAAGGTTAATTTAAAATCTGACAAGTCCATTGCGTTCAAGAGATGTAAATCTATAATTCTTTGAATGACAATATAATATTTTAGCAATGTTTTCTAATATTAATTAATTATTTTGTCGTCATGACTTGACTGCCGGTATTGGAGGGAAACGATTTCCTGAACATCAACGCCATAGTAAAACACTGTTTTTAGATATAAATATGAACTTGATAGAACTAAAAATGCATGCATTGTCTAACAAAATGTCCTAGGAGTGTCATCTGATGGAGATTGTAAAAGGTTAGTGCATAATTTTAGCTGATTGTATGGTTTTGGTAAAGCCTGTCTTTGAATCGACAATGCATTGCACACCGCTATTGTCAATGTACTCTCCTAACATAACCTAACTTTATGCTTTCCCCGTAAAACCTTTTTGAAATCGGTAAACGTGGTTAGATTAAGAAGATGTTTATCTTTCAAAGGCTGTAAGTTAGTTGTATGTTTGAGAAATTTGAATTTGTACATTTATTTGGTTTCAAATTTGCCGCTCTTGAAATGCACCTGCTGTTGATAGGGTGCGCCACAGGTGGCACGCTAACGTCCCAGGTAGCCTCAAGAAGTTCGTAATAGGTTATTTGGAGATTTTTTTATATTGTAAAACATCCATTAATAGCCTAGGCTTTTATTTTCTTAAATCACTGAACACAACAGGCACTTTTCCTCTGCATAGTTACTTGTTTAATTCCAGCATTCACTTTCAGCAGTTGAATCAATTTCTTCATTTTCTGCACTAATGTGTTATCATTTACATACTGTGTCACGTCTATTTTGTCTTAGTATGCTTCTACTGCCTCTACTTTGACAGTGCATTTTCGGCAGTTCTTAAATCAGACAATTTCTAGGGGTCTGTACTCCCGAAGTTGTTAACTGTTTTTGTGTTTGCCAATTAGCTAGCAGTTCTTAGATGTTAGCAGTTTCTTACTGGTAATAAAAAGGGATGATTGCCATAATTCTTTCTAGTCATTAATCAATTATTTAATGTAACAAATCAAATATTAAACCTAGAACCAACATAGAAATACATAAACTAGACAAAACCCCATCATGGAAAAAAGAAACTAGAACCAACATAGAAATAAATAAACTAGACAAAACCCCCTGACACGCCCTGACCGATTCTACCATAGAAAATAAAAAGCTTTCTATGGTCAGGACGTGACAGTACCCCCCCCCCCAAAGGTGCAGACTCCGAACGCAAAACCTGGAAAAAAAGGGAGGGTTAGGGTGGGTGTCTAGCGTCGGTGGCGGCTCTGGTGCAGGACGAAGAACCCTCTCCTCCTGTGGATCCGCCAGCATAGGATGCGGCTCTGGTGCAGGACGAAGAACCTTCTCATCCCGCGGATCCTCCTGCATCGGAGGCGGTTCTGGTGCGGGACGAAGAACCCTCTCATCCTGCTTATCTGCCATCGTCACTGGAGGTTCCGGACCGCAACCGTCGCTGGAGGCTCCGAACCGCCGACCGTCGCTGGAGGCTCCGGACCGCAGGCCATCTCAGGAGGCTCCGGACCGCAGGCCGTCTCAGGAGGTTCCGGACCGCAGGCCGTCTCAGGAGATTCCGGACCGCAGGCCGTCTCAGGAGGTTCCGGACCGTGAAACGTCGCCGGAAGCTCCGGATCGGGGAACTGTCGCCGGAAGCTCCGGACCGTGGAACTGTCACTGGAAGCTCCGGACCGGGGAACTGTCGCCCGGAAGCTCCGGACCGTGGAACTGTCGCCGGAAGCTCCGGACCGGGGAACTGTCGCCGGAAGCTCCGGACTCCGGACTGGGAACTGTCGCGGGAAGCTCTGGACTGGGAACTGTCGCCGGAAGCTCCGGAACGGGAAGGCGCACTGGAGGCCTGATGCGTGGGGCTGGCACAGGTGGCGCCAGACTGGTAACACGCACCTCAGGGCGAGTGTGGAGAGCAGGAACAGGACACCGCGGACAGGGCAGGCGCACTTGAGGCCTAGTGCGTGGAGCCGGGGCAGGTGGCACCAGACTGCAGGAGGGTATCTCTCCAGGTACAGGGTTGAAGTGCCCTGCAGACTAAGCAGACCCCCTCCACACTCTAAAAAGAAAAAGGTTCCTGGAGTATCCTCTTCAATTGAAACTGTGGGGGAACCCCTATAAATTCATCGAAGAACCCTTTAAAAGGTGATCGAACAGGTTTCCTGTTATATTCATCAGAGGTGTACGGAGGGTGAAGTCTGTAAATCCCCAAAATAGTAATTATACAGATGATTAACAAAACATGCACATGACAGTATTCATACCTTGGCTTTTGTTTAGATTTTGTTCAGATACCTGCAGACACAGACACAGAAATGAGCAGTTCAGTCATCTGCACCCAATACAGCTAGCCTTCAACATATTCTCACAGCCTACATATTCTAACCTCTTTGTTGATTGATATCCATTGAATTGTGTCCATTTTCTGTTTTAGAAAGATTTGCACAAATATGAAAAGACAGATGGTATCATCATAAAACAATATCAATTTAAACCATACAAGGCATAAACTTTACCTTAAATTGAGATCTTTCCATTTTTCAGCCTGCAGCTGCTGTCTTTTCATATTCGAATCCAAATGTTTCAAGTTGGGCAGTTAGGTTCCTGCAAGAACCCCCACCGACTAAGGAGGGTCCTCGATGAACCCCACCGACTATGGGGTTCTTGGAAGAACCTTTTGGGGGCAATCTTCAGTGCCGAGAACCCTAAGGTTCTTCAGAGATCTTTCATGATCTTAGAAGAAGCCTTGTTGAACCCCTAATTTGTAGAGTGTAGGGACCAATAATGCAGCATGAACACCCTGGCCAGATAGTTGGTCTTAAAGACAATCAAAGTGCTCTCTAAACTCTGTGTCGTTGTGTTTTATGGATAACAGTTGTATACGAGTTTGATTAATACAAGTTGTATTGTCTCAAAGCATGGTATAATGACAGTCTCAAACACAGGCGTGGAAAGTCTCTCATTACAAACAGAGGCAAATATTGTAGGTAATGCAGCCTGTTGTTATTAACATCATCACTGCTTAGTAGAGAGAATGTAGGCCTTAAAGTGTTGGCTGACATGTTTGTGTTCCTTTTTTCTATTCCAGACCCCAACTCTTTTGACAGAACCTGAATTGAAAAACATCCATCCACAATTGACAAAAACCCATTACAGGTTAGCATTTATTATCCATGAATACATTTTTCACTTGAAGGGGAAGGTCAGGATTTTACAACCTGATGTTAGATGGTTCCTCACGCTGACAGAAGTCTAAAAACCAGGAGAAACTGTAATTCATGGTTCAGTTTTGTCTTAACAGCCGCTCAGTTGGAGTGATGACATGTGTGCAAATGTTCAAAATGTCATGGCCAAATCAACTCAAATCAACTCCATATTTGGTTTGACGTTAAGAAGAGAGAAAGCACGCCTCTATTACTTCCATTGATTGTTTGCTAGTGGTTGCCAGCTTAGTTGACGTTTGTAGGACTGTTTTATTTCTTTCTTTAAACATTTGTCTTTTTGCAAGGGGAGTCCTGCTTCATACAAAACAATGCAGCAGGATGATATAATATATAGAATTTATGATATAAATACAACAATAAAGGCAGTATCATCAGAAATACAACACTACTAAACAATACTAGAAAAAACTGTGAGCTCCAAAAGTATTGGGACAGTGAATTCTGTTGTAGTTTTGGTTCTGTACTCCAGCACTTTGGATTTGAAATGATACAATAACTATGAGGTTAAAGTGAAGACTGTCAGAAATTACAGCACTTTTTGTATTAGCATTGAGACATTGAGTGCATTATCATGCTGAAACATGAGGTGATGGTGGCGGATGAATGGCACGACAAACAGGCCTCATGATCTCGTCACAATATCTCTGTGCATTCAAATTAACATTGATAAAATGCAATTGTGTCCGTAGCTTATGCCTACCCATACCATAACCCCACCACCACCATTGGGCACTCTGTTCACAACATTGACATCAGCAAACTGCTTGCCGAAACGACACCATACATGCTGTCTGCGGTTGTGAGACAGGTTGGACTTACTGCCAAATTCTCTAAAATGACGTTGGAGGCGGCTTATGGTAGAGAAATTAACATTAAATTCTCTGCCAAACGCTCTAGTGGACATTACTGCAGTCAGCATGCTAATTGCATGCTCCCTCAAAACTTGAGACATCTGTGGCATTTTTGTTGTGTGACAAAACTGCACAATTTCGAGTGGACTTTTATTGTCCCCAGCACAAGGTGCACCTGTGTAATGATCCTGCTGTTTAATCAGCGTTTTGATATGCCACACCTGTCAGGTGGATGGATTATCTTGTCTAAGGAGAAATACTCACTAACAGGGATGGAACAAAAATTTGTGCACCAAATATTTGAGGAATAAGCTTTTTGTGCATATGGAACATTTCTGAGATCTTTTATTTCAGCTCATGACACATGGGATCAAAACTTTACATGTTGCGTTTATATTTTTGTTCAGTATAGTAAACAGGTAAGTATTTGGTCCCATATTCAGAATGACTAACAAGCTGGAGACTCCACAAACTGGTTGGATGCATTTGGTTTGTTTCAGATTATTTTCTTCCCAACAGAAAGGAAAGGAATGGTAAATCATGTATTATGTCATTTTAATTGTAAATCATGTATTATATAATTTTAATTGTAAATCATGTATTATGTCATTTTAATTGTAAATCATGTATTATGTCATTTTAATTGTAAATAAGAATAGAATATGTTCTTCTACATTAATGTTGCTAATAATGGATAATTAATCGTGAATAATGATGAGCGAGAAGGTTACTGACGCATAAATATCATACCCCCAAGACATCCTAACCTCTCACAATTAGAATAACAGGAAGTTAGGATATGATATTAACATAGTATTTTTACTGCTTTAATACACATAAGTGAATTTGTCCCAATACAGTACTTTTGGTCCCCTAAAATGGGGGACTACAGTATGAACAAAAAGTGCTGTAATTTCTAAACGATTCACCTGATATGGATGAAAATACCCTCAAATTAAAGCTGACTGTCAGCACTTCAACTTCATAGTCATTGTATCATTTCAAATCCAAAATGCTGGAGTACAGAGCCAAAATCTTTGGAGCTCACTGTACATTTTGTCTGTGAACAGGTCATTTACCAATCCCCTAAAATGCAGGAGTGAATTTAACTGTATTGTACTCTGAAATTTGTTCCATGTATGCGACACATAAAAACAAGAGCTATTTTACCTAAATCGGAATTCCAAGAGTTAGCCGTTGTAATTTGCACTAAAAGGTACACTAAAAGTATGTGGACACCTGCTCATCGAACATTTCATTCCAAAATCATGGGCATTGATATGGAGTTGGTCGCCCCTTTGCTACTGTAACAGCCTCCACTCTTCTGTGAAGGCTTTCCACTAGATGATGGAACATTGCTGCGGGGACTTGCTTCCATTCAGCCACAAGAGCATTAGTGAGGTCGGGCACTGATGTTGGCCGATTAGGCCTGGCTCACAGTCGGCATTCCAATTCATCCCAAAGGTGTTCGATGGGGTTGAGGTAAGATTTCTGTGCAGGCCAGTCAAGTTCTTCCACACAGATCTCGACAAACCATTTCTGTATGGACCTCGCTTTGTGCACGGGGGCATTGTCATGCTGAAACAGGAAAAGGCCATGCCCAAACTGTTGCCACAAAGATGGAAGCACAGAATCGTGCAGAATGTCATTGTATAATGTAGCGTTAAGATTTCCCTTAATTGGAACTAAAGGGGCCTAGCCCGAACCATGAAAAACACAGTTGGCACTATGCATTTGGGCAGGTAGCGTTCTCCTGGCATCCGCCAAACCAAGATTCGTCCATCGGACTGGCAAATGGAGAAGTGTGATTCATCACTCCAGAGAGGTCAGTGTTTCCACTATTCCAGAGTCCAATGGAGGTGAGCTTTACACCACTCCAACCGACGCTTGGCATTGCGCATGGTGATCTTACAGTAGGCTTGTGTGCGTCTTCTCGGCCATGGAAACCCATTTCATGAAGTTCTCGAAGAACAGTTCTTGTGCTGACGTTGCTTCCAGAGGAAGTTTGTAACTCGGTAGTGAGGACAACCGAGGACAGCCGACTTTTACACATTACGCACTTCAGCACTCGGCGGTCCCATTCTGAGCCATTGTTGCTCCTAGACCCACTTCACAATAATAGCATTTACAGTTTCTCTAGCAGGGCAGAAATTTGACGAAAGGTGGCATCCTATGACGGTGCCACGTTGAAAGTCACTGAGCTCTTCAGTACAGGCCATTCTACTGCCAATATTTGTCTATGGAGATTGCATGGCTGTGTGTTCAATTTTATACACCTGTCAGCAACAAATCCACTAATTTGAAGGGATGTCCACATACTGTACCTTTGGCCATGTCCTTCCTCTGTGCGTTAGAAGCGATGTGTCGTAATATGGTAAATTCTGCAAGAGAGCTGTAAATGAATAGAATCCAATGTTGCATTCTCTGCTTTGCCAGTGACAGCCAGCCCACTTTCTGATACAGATCACAGTCAAATCGGACACACGTAATAATGCAGCGGCAGCAGCGTTCATATATATTATATCGCCGTAGTCAACTCGACATCATTTATTTTAAATAGAAAGAAAACCGAACAATGGATTATAGTTTCTCCTGGCCCATACACTACTTCCTGGGTGAGGAACCATCTAAAATGTTTATTCAAATGAGTGCCACTTCTGTCCTGTGGCCCCCAGGCTCCAGTGCCCCCATGCAGGCCTGTTCCAGTGTATGTTGACAGGGCTGGTGTTTCTGATGGAGAGGAAGGGGGAGGTGCTTTATAGGACTGTCCAATGGGACGACAGTCTCCTGCACTCCACAGGCCGGACACCTGCCGGACCTCTGTTCAGCATTGAGTGTCCTCAGGGATCTGTTCGTCAGTTACACCTCCCACACTGTGAGATTCCCTCTGGTGAGTTTTACACTACGTCTTCATCAAAGTTCAAATGTCAACATCTGTCCAAATAGACAATTGAACATATTCTTGGGATAGAGCAGAGTCATTAAAGACTTCAACTGAGTACATGGTAAGGAAACAGGTCATGCTAGACAGAATTACACAAATATTGTTAATTACTAATTAATTAGGGTGTTACAGTTACAGGGGTAAATATGAAAGCTCTAATTGAAACAAACACTACGGAACTCCATCAAACAGCGTTCTTCAAGTTGTTTAAAGTTGAAGGGTTAAGTAAACACGGTGGAAATAGAAATGTCACAGCGAAGAATTTAGGGCCCAATTCAAACAGATCTGCTTTAGCCGACAGCCACATAGCTGATGTTTTAACGGTGTCGGAGGTGGAACTGCGTTACAGCTGTCAAATCCACAAATGGCTCCCGGCATTTTACAGTACCTAAAGCGGACATTGCGATCGGCTGCACGGAGTTAAATTAAGAGAAATCCAATGCAGTCTTGTTTACAAGTTCTAACACTGGAATGTGAGATGTAATCTACACTTCGATTAAACTGATAGAAATACTAATTATTTTGTTTCATGATTTTCACTTTCTCGTTCTGAACTTCTAACCCGAGTGGGACGGGTGTGGTTTCTTGACAACGATCACAAGAGTAGCTGCTCACCAATTTGACAGCTCTTTTGCAATTCCACCTACCAACACCTCCAAAAACATCCACTATCGCCCGGGTTAACGCTTGATCTGATTGGATCTAGGCCTTAGTTCAGTAGGTACTGCAGCAGCACTCAGTCAAGGTAGAGCAAACAGCACAGCACACAGTGAGAAGCCACACAAGCTAGAAAGTGTGGCTACAAATTGACTGAGGATTCAGGATTTATTCTGTGTTTAAACCATTAAACACAGAATAAAATAAATAAATAAATATTAATTATAATAAAATGCAAACGGTTCAATAAATAATGCCCAGAAACAAACAAAACTTTACTTAATAAGCTTTACAACAACAATACTCTAAAACACCTTGACAACAACAATACTCTAAAACACCTTGACCGCGTGGCAGCTTGGAGTCCAGCAGTCTACCTCTCCTCTCCCTGATCTGGCTTCAAATCAAATCAAATCAAATTATATTTGTCACATGCGCTGAATACAACAGGTGTTCCCATTGCTCCTGCCAGTACTTCATGCAGTTCCCATGGCTCCTGCCAGTACTTCATGCAGTTCCCATGGCTCCTGCCAGTACTTCATGCAGTTCCCATGGCTCCTGCCAGTACTTCATGCAGTTCCCATTGCTCCTGCCAGTACTTCATGCAGTTCCCATGGCTCCTGCCAGTACTTCATGCAGTCCATCCCGTTATTTTCCTCGCTCCCAGGAATCGTTCAGCTGGAGCTACGACGACAGCAGGCCTTCCTGAGTTCTTATCCACTCCTGTAGTGTAGTTTACCACCATTGTAATAAATTCCAAAAAGTTCAAATTTTTTCATGATAATGGTATCACTCATGTCCATCCCTCTGCAAACATATGACACGTCACCAAACGCTTAAAGGGAGGGCCACAGGTGTGCTTAATCACCTCGTTATCCTTGAAGTAATTGGAAACATCAATCCCAGAGCACAATAGTGATATTCAAAATGACTACCTAGTAACAGGACGATCTTCACCCTGTTACACAATCAACACAGTTCACAAATTACCCTTTTCTCTATTGCAGGGAAAGGCTTTGATTCCTTATCTGTGGTCCATGTTACTGGTGACAGTGTGGAGATTCTGCAGCCAGTCAGGGTGACTGACTCACATGCGGTGGTGGACATCACAGACCTTTGCTTATGGGGCCTGGCATATCCCTACTGGCAATTCTCATTGAAAGGCCAAGTGTTGCTGTTCCACAAACCACAACTCCGCAAGCCAACTCTGAACGTACATTTACTTCCAGTGAACGTGCCTGTCACTGAGGTGCAAGAACCCTTACATTCAGTATAGGGACACTTTTGTTGCTAAAATGAATCTGAAAGTCACTTTAGGCAGTAAATTATATAATTTGTCTGTCCTCTGATAATCGAAAGACCCTTATTGATAACCAGCTCTCTTACAGGTGGAGAAGCTACAGCGGGCCTGCAAATACATTCAGATCCCCTCCAACTGCCTGCTCACCTGTGGGGAAATATACAAACTCTGCTGTGATTCTGCTGAGAAAAACAAGATACAACCATCGGTACAATAAATCATATTTTTCCACGTTTTTTTTTAGCAAACATGTCCTGGATCATGTGAATGTGACATTGTCGTACCAAATGCTGTGTGATTTTGAAATGTGAGCTGTGCTGATCCATGTACTGAATGTCAGTTGGTGGAGACAACGTTGACTGTCCATGTGTTTCAGGAGGAAAGGTTTCGCCGTGACTACGGCCCCAACTACCACCCCACCTTCCAGGTGATCCTGGAGGCAGGTACAGAGGATGTGGAGCTTAGGCTTCTGAAGAGAGGGGATGAGGAGGTATGGATACGCCAAGTGCCACTAACAGGTAAGTTGTTACTTAAACCCATCCAGTCCCTTTACTGTCATACACGTATCTATAGTGTGGATCATCTACACGTAAATGTAGAAGGTATCTTCCATCACAAGTACGTTTGGCAAATGTATCTCTTACTTTTCCCTGCCCCCCCCCCCCAGATACTGTGTTGATTGGTGGGCTGGAGGTCCGTGCTGTGGAGCAGCTGCGTTTTGTGCGGTGTAAGTTTGTGGAAAAAGTATCAGAGCCTACTATTAAATGTCTCCTGGACGGGCTCCTGCAGAAGAAAGTGGTCAACAATTATGAAAAAGACTCAGTAAAGGTAATAGCTGAGAAGGCAGACAAGGCACGTGCCATCATCGACATGGTGCTGAATAAAGGAACTTTTGCATGTTTGACAATGAAAACACTTCTGTGTGAATTAGACCAATGCTTAAGCTCAGAACTGGGTTTGAACTAGAACATTGTTGGAGAATGAGACAACTTGTTGAGTATACCCATCCCCCGGCATGAGTATCTAGGCAAAACCGCTACAGATGTAAGATCTTAATTTGATCACCTCTGTTGCAGAACTTTCCTTTAAAACTTGAAGTGTATTTGATGTTTAAAAAGGCTTCTAAAGTTTGTAATTTCCACATTTCAGACTTGATTTTACCTTATGTATTAACCGCTACAAAATATCCATTAAATGTCCATTAATATAATATGTACACATGATATTTCACATTTCTTGTGGCTGCAAGATTATTTTCCTGCTGTTGGAGACTGGCTCAAATTAAAAGAGATTAAGGATCGGCCCCTTTTTTAAATTGTCGCTTTAAATGACATACGCAAATCTAACTGAGGGTAGCTCAGGACCTGAAGCAAAGATATGCATTATCTTGGTACCATTTGAAAGGAAACACTTTGAGGTTTGTGGAAATGTGAAACAAATGTAGGAGAATAAAACACATTAGATCTGGTAAAAGATAATACAAAGAAAAAACAAATAGTTAAAAAAAAATTGTACCATCATCTTTGAAATGCAAGAGAAAGATCATAATGTATTATTCCAGCCCAGGTGCAATTTAGATTTTGGCCACTAGATGGCAGCAGTGTGTGTGTGCAAAGTTTTAGACTGATCCAATGAACCATTGCATTTCTGTTCCAAATTTTGTATCAAGACTGCCCAAATGTACCTAATTTGTTTATCAATAACTTTTCATGTTCAAACCTGTGTACTCTCCTCAAACAATAGCATGGTATTCTTTCACTGTAATAGCTAATATAAATTGGACAGTGCAGTTAGATTAACAAGAATTTAAGCTTTCTGACAATATCAGATATGTCTATGTCCTGGGAAATGTTCTTGTTACTCACAACCTCATGCTAATCGCATTAGCCTATGTTAGCTCACCTGTCCAGCAAGGGACCCACCAATCCCAAAGAACTTTTAAGATCCTACATCTGTTCACAGAGATGTCATCACCCTGACTCGCAGAATATCACTTCACATTCAACACTGTACGGAGACAAAACTCTGTTAACAATGTTCATTTGGATCATGTTTAAGAGCGCCTGCTAAATGGCCAAAGTATACATTTCATTTTAGTATACACTGTGTATTGTTGGAAGTGTTTAACAAAATGTATGAAAGTTGTCAAAATGAACAGTCGGTCATTAGCTGTTTACCAACTCTCGTGGTATATCCGTGTGAGCCAGTGCATGCTAGCAATAGAGAAACTTGAACAATTTGAGTATCAACATTGACTCAAGACGCGATTCTGTAAATAAGAACGTCTGGCTGACATATTGTACATTGTTCTATTCCAGCCAACCAAAATGAACCATATTTATAAGGAAACATTGTATTATAGTTATTAATATGAATATTGATAATGTATTTCTTTTTTTGTAAACGTATGTTTGTGAATTGGAGACCTACATGAAAATGTTTTTTATTTTCTTACAATAGATCCTAGTTTTTAGCGTTCGATACACTACGTTTATGAATGTTCTCTCACATGCTGTAAATAAAAAATGATAGAGAAACGTAATCGTTGAATATTGTAAGAGCTTTCATTGTCTGCTTATATGCCCCCTTTATTTATCCTACGGTTCTGACTTGGTGTACAGGGAGAACACTGTAAGAAAGGCCCATGTTCTGAATTCTGTCTCTGTACATTACAAAAGTGCTAAACAAATAGTTCTATTGACTACGTCCATCCTAGCTCGCTCATTAATGTCAATCGAAATTACGGATTGCCTCTTATCCGCTTGTCGTTCGTTCCCTTGTGCCATAGTTTGTACATCTCAATGGTCAGTAGAAACCACATTTGTTTAAACAAGTCAGCTATATCAGCTATGTTTTCTTAAAAGCCAGTAAATGAGGCTGAATGAAGTGTTTCGCTGCCAGACAAGGCTCCGCTGATAACCAGGTGTAGCAGTGGTAAGGTGTTGGGACTGCTGTTGGGACTGCTTTATGAAGGTCCTAACAGTTTGTGGGCACCGTTTGTCACCATTATAGTGCAATTAATGTATTGTTTATTGTTGTGTAGTGACTTTGCTGGCATGCTTCCCACTTATACATTTTTTAAACCACCAAGATTTACATGCTAAAATCGCCACTGCTTAGTATCATGTGGACTGAACGTGACTGAGTGCAAGACACTAAACAAATAAATCAATCAAATCATACTGCATACTGCATGTTTATGATGTTTGCTATTACCCACCCCTATGATCCGTAAAGGTATTGGTGAAATGATGTGTCTCTGAATATACTGGTTTATTGTACCAGTAGATTGTGTTTCTTTGACATCGTAACACATTAACAACAAAGAACCTGTGTTGATTATTGAGAGGCAATGTTTGCGCTAAAATGTGCGCAGACGAGCAGCTCCCCCGGGACTGAAGAAGTATCAACAGGAGAGAAGCAAGTTATTCAACTTCACTCTACTTTCTAGAGTTTTCCCCGTTAGTTAACACTATCGACGTTTCGCTTTACTGTGGGAATTGGGATCGAATAAACGCAATATTAGCCACTTTCAATGCATCATACCGAAACAAAACGACCAATGTAAGATTTAGTATGCCAAACTAACTCAACTATGCAAGAGATGTTGTTGTATGCAGAACACACCTGAGTAGGATTCTATTGCATTGACACGCACGACTTCATACCTCACAGAGCAGTGCACCATAACCAATCAGAGCTGCAGTATCCCTATATACAAATCGACCATTGCCATATGGATCTGTGCTGTTTACTTTGAAATGGACCCGTTTACAGCTTCATGAGTAGATGCACATGTTTGTTTTGAAATCAGAGCGAGAGCGGCATGTAGCCATGTGTGCACATTTTGTTCATATCCTTTGCTAGTTAGTGAGTTATCAGCCCAGTTATAGATCATTTGTAGTCAGCAATAGGGGAGTGATTGCTTCCTATAAGAGCACAAAACGTGTGCATTTCTAGTCATGTTTGAAAACTGAGTCAGGTAAAGAGCTTTATTTGTCTTAAAGGGGCAGTGTTGTATTTTGAGAGAGGCTTGAATATGCTAATTAGCCAATAGGCAGAGGGTAGCACGATTTCTCTGATTCTCTGTAATAATGGTATGGGAATAATGATGCATTTTCACAACAACATTTTCAGTCACTTCCTTATCTGAAGGACAAGTGGATAAACAGGTTAATGTCAAGCCCTGCATGTTTTTTTTCAAAAGTCTCATGGAATGTAGGCCGACATTGGACACCACAAATTGGCTGCTACTGTAGGCTGAATGATAGAACAGCTATTTCCATGTTAAAATGTTATGGGATACATTTTCTCCATTGTTTTTGATGGTAGACCACTCTGGTAGGCCTACATTATAATCAGATAGCCACAGTAGCCCACTTGACCACTGTTAAAACTGTAACTTAAAGTGGGTATAGCCTCATTGTAAAAGCACAATGGAAGTTGCACAGAATTTTCACAATGTTCAGGTGACCTGGAATTTGCTCAGTGAATTATTATTTATTTTTTTTGAGCGAACATTGGCTATAAGATGTAAGCTGTAGGAATGTAGGGAGCTACAAGGGCTGAATCTCAATCTGGGCACTTTGAGCACTCCATCACTCGATATGCACATTCATGATTCAAGTTGAGTCAAGTCATCGAGGGCTCCACTGCACACTTCGAAAATCTCTTTATCGAATGTGCATCCTATGGACTCAGCGCCCTTGGCAGCATCTTAGCATGTTACCTAGCAACAACATAGCAACTGAAATGACTAACCAAACCCCAGCTCAAACTCTGTTCACATGTAAGTTGCTTAGCATAGTTTTCTGACTATAGTTTTACTCAAAATGTACTCTAAATGGAGTTTGCAAAATAATATATATATATATATATATGCATTACCTCAACAAGACCTTTCTATTTATTTTTACATTTTTATTTAACCTTTATTTAACTAGGTATGAGCTGTGTGTTTTGTCACACAACACAATGCCATAGATGTCTCAGGTTTTGAGGGAGCGTGAAATTGGCATGCTGACTGAAGGAATGTCCACCTGAGCCGTTGCCAGAGAATTGAATGTTAATTTCTCTACAATAAGCCGCCTTCAACGTAATTTGGTAGTATGTCCAACTGGCCTCACAACTGCAGACCACGTGTATGGCATTCTGTGGGCATGTGTTTTGCTGATTTCAAGACTGTGAACAGAGTGCCCCATGGTGGCGGTGGGGTTATGGTATGGGCAGGCATAAGCTACAGACAACAAAAACAATTGCATTTTATCAAAGGCAATTTGAATGCACAGAGATACCGTGATGAGATCCTGAGGCTCATTGTCATGCCATTGATCCGCAGTCATCATCTCATGATAATGCATGGCGCCATGTCGCAAGGATCTGTATGCAATTCCCAGAAGCTGAAAATGCCCCAGTTCTTGCATGTTTGGGATGCTCTGGATCGACGTGTTCGACAGCGTGTTCCAGTTCCCGCCAATATCCTGCAACTTCACACAGCCATTGAAGAGGAGGTGGACAACATTCCACAGGCCACAATCAACAGCCTGATTAACTCTATGCGAAGAAGATGTGTCCCGCTGTATGAGGCAAATGGTCACACCAGATATAAGGAGACCAGCCAGGAGACCAGCCAGGGGACCAGCCAGGAGACCAGCCAGGGGACCAGCCAGGGGACCAGCCAGGGGACCAGCCAGGAGACCAGCCAGGAGACCAGCCAGGGGACCAGCCAGGGGACCAGCCAGGAGACCAGCCAGGAGACCAGCCAGGGGACCAGCCAGGGGACCAGCCAGGAGACCAGCCAGGGGACCAGTCAGTCAGGGAGGAGGAGAGCTATAAGGAGACGGTGGAGAGGCAGAAGAACAGGGAGCATGATGGTAAAATTGAGAGATTTTTTAAATATTTTTGAGAGATTAGTGAGAAAATATTAATGGAATAAATTATAATTAAATTAAAATAAAGTAATAAAGTAAAGTATAGCCTACGAAATCAACTCTGGTCTCATTGTCAAATATTTTCCAGTTTTCTTCGTTTGACCACTAGATGTCCTCAGTCATATTCAGATCAATGGTTCAGATACATATTGATTGACGTGTCAAGCATTGTGGGGGTGTTGGTAAATTATACAGTAAGATTTTTTTTTTAATTATTATTATTTTACAAATCAAACAGTTTTTAAAGTTTGGCTGTCAAAGATTATGAATGATTAAAACACTTATTTAAAAAAAAAATCTATCACTGAAATCAGAGTATAGGTCAAAGTGATGTCTTTGTCAAGAACTTCATTGCAAAATGAGGGCACATGTTTACCATTGAGGCATGTATGATGTAGAGATTAGATCAAGTGATGTCAACACACAAGAAAAATAAGACCTTCCTATCAAACAAACAATTGGTGAACACCCAGGTGATACAATGACAAGGAACTGATTGGTGAGAAACAGTCAGGTGATACAATGACAAGGAATTGATTGGTGAGAAACACTCAGGTGATACAATGACAAGGAACTGATTGGTGAGAAACACTCAGGTGATACAATGACAAGGAACTGATTTGTGATAATAAAATAAATAACAAAGAACTGATGACCTAAATAGGTAGAAAATATTGCTTTTTTAATGGACAGCTATTGATGAAGAGGGAGGGAGGGGGAGGAGAGAGTGAGAGAAGAGGGAGAGAGAGGGGAGAGAAGATGGAGAGAGGGGAGAGAGAGGGAGAGAAGAGGGAGAGAAGAGGGAGAGAGAGTGAGAGAAGAGGGAGAGAGGGGGAGAGAGGGGGAGAGAATAGGGAGAGAAAATGGAGAGAGGGGGAGAGAAGAGGGAGAGAAGAGGGAGAGAGAAGAGGGAGAGACAACGGCAATCTGTAGCATGCAGGTATGAATTGAGCCACATCTAAAACGTTATACCTTTTCTATATCCATATAGAAACACTAGCTACGACCTGCCTTATTTAGCTAGCTCAATGTGAAATTCTGATTTGTGGGAGAGAGGGAGAGAGAAGAGGGAGAGAAGGGGGAGAGGAAAGGGAGAGAAAAGGGTGAGAAGAGGGAGAGAGGGGGAGAGAAGAGGGAGAGAAGAGGGTGAGACTCAGCAGTGACCAACTGGTGTAGAGACTTCTCCTGCCAGTCTCTGGCTGCGCTCCTCTCCAGCAGCTGGGAGTGCATCGGGTGATGGACTCACGATGGCAGCCTCCAACATGTTCCTATGTGTGGGACACATACCGCCACAACCTGGTTAGTCAGTATAGCTGGACTAGATACTTACATTGCTGTTCTCCAACAGCAATGTAAGTAGCTAGTCCAGCTATACTGACTAACCACTTAACTCATTTCATTTAAATAGTAACTAAATTGTTATATAGCTGTGATATAACAGGTATTAGAAACGTTTAGGTGTCCCCGTTTGCCAGAACTGCTGGCTAATAATTTGCTAGCTAGGTAGGCTAGCCACCTGTGCATCAGCTCCCCTCCCAACAAAAAAACACAAGTATTTACCTATCGTCATCTAAGTAGAATATAGACGAACTGTAGTGTCTAAATTAAATAGATTTTAATAAAAGCAAAACTTTGGTCTATAATGTAGAATGAGGAGTCTATTAATTTCCCAAACGATAAGTAACCTACATTTATTATATCTAATTCATGATTGTAATTAATTCCATTTTGTTTCTAGATGATTAACCAATTAAATTACTATGTGTGCGTTAAGTCAGCTATTCTGTCAATTAAATGTTATTTTTTTCAACCTCTCGTATTTCAGGCAGTTCGTATGGTCTCGTACATGAACCTGAATGTCTGCGTTCTGATCCTGAGGCTCTACGGTGACGCTGAGCGGTACTGTACCTCAGGCCTGAGTTTCACCTCACGAGGCAGTCCATGACGGGGCTCATGAGGCTGCTTCACCAGGAAAAAGACTATGGGGACAGTACCTTGAGGTCTTGATCTTTGTATACTGGCAATAGGGTAGTTGTCAGCACCTTCAGCGTCTTGAAACCACCCGTATGCAGAATAGTCCACAAGACCATGAACTATCTGAAGATGGCCATCAACTTCCCTGCTCCAGAAAATGTGGAAGACATAGGGAGGTTGGCGAGGACCATCGATGGTTGCCACATACGCATCAAGCCACTAGGATGAGAAATTAGCTGAAGGATGTCTTTGCTGCAGTAAGATTAACAAAAGCATCTTGACTGAATCCTTTTGGGGAAACCTCCGCAATCCATTTCTGTGATCCAGGTCAGGAATCATTCTACCTGATGTTCGGATCACCTGGAACATGATCAAGGTAAACCTCAGGTGTGATCATATTGATCAAAACAAACCAAATGATAAAAAAAACTATAACTACAAAAAAGGTGATTAGAAGTTAACTAGCAGTACTATATGGTAATAGGAACAATCTGAGATGGCTTGTTCGTTCTCGCTATGTGAAAAAAATTGAGGTGATTTGTTGCAACAGAATGTTGTTGTTAGGTGGGACGGCTCGCAGGAAGTTTGCGAACGGATTTCAAACTTTGGAATATTGATAATTGGCAGTTTAGGATGTCAATTACACATAATTTCAATGCTCATTTTGGCCAAAACACCTGCAGACAAGAGTGATGAACACATTAGCAAGTGGCCACTCAATAAATGGCTTAGGGGCAAAATGTCTGGGTTGAGATTCAGTCAAGATGCTTTTGTTAATCTTACTGCAGCAAACACATCCTTCAGCTAATTTCTCATCCTAATGACCTTGATTAGTTGAGTCAAGAGTGGATGATTGGAGAGGAAATGTAAGGAGGACAGAGGAGAGGAGAATAAAAGTGAAGTGTGAACAGGAGAATAGAGGAGAGGAGAATAGAGGAGAGGAGAATAGAGGAGATGAGTGGAGTGGAGAGGAGAGGAGAGGTTAAGAGAGGAGAGGAGAATAGAGGAGAGGTGAGGAGAGGTTAGGAGAGGAGAGGAGAATAGAGGAGAAGAGAATAGAGGAGAATAGAATAGAGGAGAGGAGAGTGGAGGAGAGGAGAATAGAGGAGAGGTTAGGAGAGGAGAGGAGAATAGAGGAGAGGAGAGATTAGGAGAGGAGATTAGAGGAGAATAGAGGAGAGGAGAGATTAGGAGAGGAGAATTGATTAGAGTAAAATAGAGGAGAGGTTAGGACAGGAGAGAAGAGAAGAGAAGAGGAGAGGAGAGGGGAGGAGAAGAGAATAGAGGAGAGGAGAAGTTAGGAGGGGAAAGGAGAAGATAGGAGAGGTTAAGAGAGGAGAGGAGAATAGAGGAGAGGTGAGGAGAGGTTAGGAGAGGAGAGGAGAATGGAGGAGAGGAGAATAGAGGAGAGGAGAATAGAGGAGAGGTGAGGAGAGGAGAATAGAGGAGAGGTGAGGAGAGGAGAATAGAGGAGAGGAGAATCGGCTCTATGCATTATACATCCTCCAACATTCTAATTTACTTTCTCCCGGGTTGATGACTTCCGGAGTGTTTACTTTCTACCGGGTTGATGACTTCTGGAGTGTTTACTTTCTACCGGGTTGATGACTTCCGGAGTGTTTACTTTCTACCGGGTTGATGACTTCCGGAGTGTTTACTTTCTACCGGGTTGATGACTTCTGGAGTGTTTACTTTCTACCGGGTTGATGACTTCTGGAGTGTTTACTTTCTACCGGGTTGATGACTTCCGGAGTGTTTACTTTCTACCGGGTTGATGACTTCCGGAGTGTTTACTTTCTACCGGGTTGATGACTTCCGGAGTGTTTACTTTCTACCGGGTTGATGACTTTGCTAAGGTTTTCATCGTTAGCTTACTAGCTATCTAACTGTCGTCGATACATTTCTGACTGAATTAGTTCGCAATGACTGCATTTAAATTACAGATTAAGGTGCTAGGAGGTGCTAATGAACATTGTTCAGTGCCTCTGTGTTCAGTTTCTTCCAAATGTAATGGTATTGTGAGCTTCCATAGTTTCCCGGTCGATGTAGAGCTCAGAAAAAGATGGTTGGTGGCAGTACGTCGTGACAACTTTACTGTCACCAAACACACAAAGGTGTGTTGTACACAATTCGAGTGACATTGTTGGGGGAAAAATTGGGGGGCGACAATACCTAAAAAGAGGTGTTGTTCCTACAGTCTTCACGTGGAACAGGCACATTCAAAACAGACCTGGTGTTTGGGAACGAAGACTGAAACCTCCTGCTCCGACTGAGGAGGATGAAGAACAAGGTGCGCTGCCTATGAACGGTGCCGTCTCTGATCCAGTCCAGACACATGATTACTGTGCAGTCCCTGAACCCACAGCCCTGGACATGGCCCTAATGGCAAACCATGAGCACGTAAGAGAAATTGAGGAGCTTCGAGTCAAGCTGGAGAAACTGACCGCCCAACACGGCTTTGGACTACAGCGATTTGCTGGTTACATTTACATTTACATTTTAGTCATTTAGCAGACGCTCTTATCCAGAGCGACTTACAGTAGTGAATGCATACATTTCATACAATTTCACACATTTTTTTTTCTGTGCTGTGGTTCTGATGAGGATATACGTTTTTACACAGTACTGATTTATTATTATTATCCAGCATTACTATTGTTTATTATTTACTATTAATTATTATTATTATTATCCCAAAGTCCATCTTACTTTTAAGAATATGTTCATTGTTATTTAAAACTAGGCTAGCATATCTTAGCATAAGTAGGCACATTGAATGTATATTGTCTTTACATTAGTCTTCAGTTAACCCACAAAAATGTTCCCAGGTCATTGCTGCAAATAAGATTTGGTTCTTAGTCCACTTCCCAGGTTAAATAATGGAACATTAATACAAATTCACTGCTGGGGATGATAGCTGCTGCGAATTACAGTATGAATTGCAATAACAAGAAAACAGGCTACGATAGCAGCTAGGTCATGTCTAGTGCTACTTAAGGCTTAGAGAAGATGGGCAATTATAGTAATGAGCCTTTTTTGGTATTCAAATACTCTGGGTCCGTCTTTAGATTTGCAAGCTACACCCACCGGATGGCCTTCTGGCACTTGATTGAGCGGGCAGCAGAGACCAAGTTAATAAAAGTCACAAGCACCAATCCATCTGAAACAAGTGTTACTGGAAGAAAACTGTTAACCTGTTTGGGATAGGGGGCAGTATTTTCACGGCCGGATAAAAAACGTACCCGATTTAATCTGGTTATTACTCCTGCCCAGAAACGAGAATATACATATTAGTTGGTTTGGATAGAAAACAACCTAAAGTTTCTAAAACTGTTTGAATGGTGTCTGTGAGTATAACAGAACTCATATGGCAGGCCAAAACCTGAGAAGATTCTATATGGGAAGTGCCCTGTCTGACCATTTCTTGGCCTTCTGTAGCCTCTTTATCAAACATACAGGATCTCTGCTGTAACGTGACATTTTCTAAGGCTTTCATTGACTCTCAGAAGGCGCCAGAACGTTGAATGATAACTCTGCAGTCTCTGGCCGAAAAACAGTAGGGGTTTTGGAGAGTGGTACTTCTGAGAACAATGGCACTGGTGCGCGCGTGCATGTGATGACTCCATTTTCTTATTTCAGTGTTTGAACGGGTACAACGTCTCCCGGTTGGAATATTATTGCTATTTTATGAGAAAAATCGCATAAAAATTGATTTTAAACAGCGTTTGACATGCTTCGAAGTACGGTAATGGAATATTTTGACATTTTTTGTCACGATATGCGCCGGCGCGTCACTCTTCGGATAGTGTCTTGAACGCACAAACAACACGGAGCTATTTGGATATAACTATGGATTATTTGGAACCAAAACAACATTGGGTGTTGAAGTAAAAGTCCTGGGAGTGCATTCTGACGAAGAACAGCAAAGATAATCCAATTTTTCTTATAGTAAATCTGAGTTTGGTGAGTGCCAAACTTTCCGATTCTAGATTTAATTTTGGATTGAAGATGCTTAATGTGAGTCTGGAAGGAGAGTTTATAGTCTAACCAGACACCTAGATATTTCTAGTTGTCCACATATTCTAAGTCAGAACCGTCCAGAGTAGTGATGCTGGACGGGTGGGCAGGTGCGGGCAGCGATCGGTTGAAGAGCATGCATTTAGTTTTACTTGCATTTAAGAGCAGTTGGAGGCCACGGAAGGAGAGTTGTATGGCATTGAAGCTCATCTGGAGGTTACACAGTGTCCAAAGAAGGGCCAGAAGTATACAGAATTGTGTCGACTGCGTAGAGGTGGATCAAAGAATCACCAGCAGCAAGAGCGACATCATTGATGTATACAGAGAAGAGAGTCGGCCCGAGAATTGAACCCTGTGGATCCCCCATAGAGACTGCCAGCGGTCCGGACAACAGGCCCTCCGATTTGACACACTGAACTCTATCTGAGAAGTAGTTGGTGAACCAGGCGACGCAGTCATTTGTGAAACCAAGGTTGTTGAGTCTGCCAATAAGAATGCCTTGGCCAGGTTGATGAAGACGGCTGCGCAGTAACGTCTCTTATCGATGGCGGTTATGATATTGTTTAGGACCTTGAAAGTGGCTGTGGCACTTCCTGCAACACATGAGGTTTCCTGTTTCCGGTCACAACTTGCAGACTTGTTTACGCTGCTGTGCGTTTTTGTTGCCGATCTTACTTTGCTACCTAACGGTTTTTACTTTTTCATTACCGTATATTTTAACTTTTTACCCTCACTCAACTTTTTTCATTCAACTTTCTTACTCCGGAGGTTTTATCTGGACATGGTTCATCAGGACTTCAAACAGCCGAAGCTAAGTAACATTAACATGATGCCTTCTAATTGCAGTCGTTGTACTTATAATATACAGGAGAACGATCGCCTTACGGCAAGGATAGCTGTGCTGCAAGCCCAGCTTCAGACGCAATCGCTAGGCAAGGGTAATTTCAGTGTAGGAAAGGATGAAACAGCGTCTGTGCCACCAGCAAGTACAGATAATAACGTTAGTATAAACCCCCTCGCACGGTCCCCGCAGCCGGACAACTTTCTCATGGCTTCTGGAGGGAAACGCTGTAGGAATGCTCAACCGGTGTCGCTTATTCAGCCGACAGAAACTTTCAACCGGTTCTCCCCATTAAGTGAGTCGGAGTCGGAGGCCGAGACTTCTCTGGTCTCTACTCCTCCCGCTGTGGGGTCTGAGACGCCGACGGCTCCCACCATTAGCTCTGACAAATTGAAAACCCTAGTCATTGGCGACTCCATTACCCGCAGTATTAGACTTAAAACACATCATCCAGCGATCATACACAGTTTACCAGGGGGCAGGGCTACCGACGTTAAGGCTAATCTGAAGACGGTGCTGGCTAAAGCTAAAACTGGCGAGTGTAGAGAGTATAGAGATATTGTTATCCACGTCGGCACCAACGATGTTAGGATGAAACAGTCAGAGGTCACCAAGCGCAACATAGCTTCAGCGTGTAAATCAGCTAGAAAGATGTGTCGGCATCGAGTAATTGTCTCTGGCCCCCTCCCAGTTAGGGGGAGTGATGAGCTCTACAGCAGAGTCTCACAACTTGTTACGTGTTACGTTTTTCTTGTTCCCCATTTTCCCCTGTTAGTGTGTTTGTCCTGAGCATTACAGGTGTACCGAGTTGCGGCTAACGATGGTGGGCGTGGCTGTAGCTGATTACAGAGAGGATATCTGTTTGCCGTGTGAGAAGAGAAGAAGAGAGGGGGAGAGAGAGGACACTTGTTTTTTGTTTGATTATTTGTGTTAATTTCTTTGTTTGTGTTTCAGCCTGTCCTCCTGAGGCGCTCCACCCTACCTAGGTCCTGGAGAAGGGAAAAGGTAGATCTGCCCATGGGTGTACATTCTCACGTAGATAACCCATTGTTTTATACACTAGGTTAGCCGGGCGGGTGTCACCCTTGTATTTTTCTTGGAACCAGGTAGGACAGTGGGTTAGGGTTTAGAGTGTGTTAGGAAGGTTTAGGTGTGTAGAAGAGGAGGGACCTTTTGTTTATTTTCATTACTTGGACCCCGATCCCAAACATTCCCTTCTCTTACCTTCCCTTGTTGTTGTTTTGTGTCTTATTGATTATTTATGGGTGTGTTATATTGTTTATTTTAAATAATTTACTAAACATCCCCTGAGGGTTAAAATTGAGTTGTGGTCTGATTTATTTATCGCCCATTGCACCCCACATTTCTTCCCCTTTCATCCGTGTTACCTGGTGTGTTTAGGCCCAGGCATTTACGTCTCCTCCTCAGACGAGCTACACCCGAGGGGAGAACGTAATATGGGGGCTCATCCGGGATATTTATTGATCCAGCTTGTGCCCGCACACTAGGGTAGTAAAGGTGGATTGGGTAGTTGTTGTGTTTGGTTTAGTGCTGTGTAGTAGTTAGGTGGTGGATTTGGAATATGGCCAACTTTAACCTGAAGTTTTTTCTGGATAACCCAACGTGGGAGGGTTTTGAGAATTGTAGGAGAGTGGATTTAGAGACTTTGGCAGACCATTTCGATATCTCCGTGCCAAAGGGATTTGTTAAGGCGGAGGTAAAGGCATTGGTATTAGCGGCGCTGATGGAAAAGCAGGTGTTGGTTTTGCCTCGGCCTACGGTTGGAGAGGTGGTGGATGCTCTGGGTACCCCGTCTAGGCCCGACGATGAGGTCGAGTATAAGGCCCCGGCCACCTTGCCTCGATTTGACCCTCTTTCTCCTATGCCTACGGCTGTACATTTACAGATGGAGGCAGAAGAGCGAGCACAAATCCGAAAGGATGAGATGCGCCGACTGGAGTTGGAAGCAGAAAAGGACCTTAAGATAAGGCAGATGGACTTTGAAATGCGCAAATTGGAATTAGAGGTGGAGATGGCGAGGCTGGCCGCTGTCCCTGCCGTTTCCAATAGTGTGTTTTCCACCCCAGGATCTACCTTTGACATTAGCAGGCATATTGCTTTAGTTCCACAATTCCGTGAATCTGAGGTTGACTCTTACTTTTGTGCATTCGAACGCATAGCAGTGGCTTTGAATTGGCCTAGGGATGTGTGGCCGCTTTTACTCCAATGTAAGTTGTCCGGTAAAGCGCAGGAGGTATTGGGTGCTCTTTCTTTCGCTGATAGTCTTAATTACGACATAGTTAAGGCTACTGTGCTCCGTGGGTATGAGCTTGTGCCAGAGGCTTATAGACAAAAGTTTAGAAAGCACTCCAAATCCTCTATAAAAACTTTTGTTGAATTCGCTAGAGAGAAGGAGTCTCTCTTTGACAAATGGTGCTCAGCGAGTAAAATCAATGACTTTGAAGGTCTTCGTGAATTAATGTTATTGGAAGAATTTAAAAACAGCCTCCCAGAGCGGTTGGTTGTATACCTTAATGAACAGAAAGTGTTAAAGTTATCTGACGCCGCGGTGCTTGCAGATGAATTTGTGTTAACACATAAAACGGTGTTTCCCACACCCCGTAGTGAGACTAGACCGGTTGTATCCTCTTCTGTCTACTATTCACCCCGTTACTCAGGAAGTACAAGGCTGAATCAAAAGGAGGAACGCGCATGTTTTTACTGTCATAAAGTAGGACACGTAATTTCGGAATGTATGTCTCTAAAACGCAAGTCACCAGCTTCAACCCCTAAACTCCATAAAAGTGTGGGTTTGATTAAAGTAACCAATAAGAGCTCTGTAAAGGAGAGTCCTGAAGTTGTACTAAGTCGTCCTGATCAAACGTACGACCCGTTCATATTTAAAGGCTTTGTTTCCCTGACAGGTGATTCTGGAGACCAAAAGCCAGTTTTGATATTGAGAGATACTGGTGCAGCTCAGTCTGTAATTCTCTCGAGTGTTCTGCCCTGGTCAGAAGAGTCTTATTGTGGCTCTAGTGTATTATTGAGGGGGATCGAAATGGGTTGTGTGCCTGTTCCGTTACATACTGTCCATTTGACTTCTGATCTAGTGAGTGGATATTTCAGAATCGGTGTACAGTCCGAGCTTCCTGTAAAGGGGGTTGACCTAATCATGGGTAACGATCTAGCAGGAGGCAAAGTTGTGCCTGTGTTAGAAGTGCTAGACAAGCCTGATGCTCAGTCAAGTGCTGATGTTTTGGGAACTACGTTTCCCGAAGCATTTCCAGCGTGTGCAATTACGCGTGCGCAGTCACGTCGCTTAGGTACCATGGTAGACTTAGCTGACTCTGTGCTTGCACCTATGTTGAATGGGGAAGATATTCAGTGTTCTACTCCTGTGTTCCCAGTGAGTTCTGATCATGATGATGGGAATAAAGACAAGACAATGGCTTCCTCGGTGGACTGTTTAAGGTTGCCAGTTACTCAGGAGGAGCTAATAGCTGCCCAGATAGAGGATGTGGGCTTGGCCAAATGTTTTTCCTCCATGTTACCTTTGAGTGAGAAACACAGGAAAGGGGTAATGTATTTCCTTGAGAAGGGGCTTCTGATGAGAAAATGGACTCCCCGTGCTGACCTAGAAAATGATTGGAGTTCTGTTTGCCAGATTGTAGTTCCTGCCCCATTTCAGACGAAGGTGTTGTCCCTAGCTCATGATATTCCCTGGTCTGGTCATCTAGGGGTGACTAAAACCTACGACCGAATCCTCCGTCATTTCTTCTGGCCGGGAATGAAACGGGATGTGGCTCGTTATTGCCGTACATGTAGTACTTGCCAAGTGGTGGGGAAACCTAACCAGGTTATTTCCCCGGCTCCTCTCTGCCCTATTCCGGTTATGGGAGAGCCGTTTGAGAAAGTAATCATCGATTGTGTTGGTCCCTTACCCAGGACTAAGTCGGGTAATCAATTCTTGTTAACAATAATGTGCACTGCTACAAGGTACCCAGAGGCGATTCCTATGCGTAAAATCACAAGTAAGGCAATTGTGAAGGCGCTGATTAAGTATTTCTCTACCTTTGGATTTCCAAAAATTGTACAGACGGATCAAGGCACAAATTTTACATCAAAATTGTTTGGAAGTGTGTTGAAGTCCTTGTCAGTGTCCCATCAGATGTCTAGCGCTTATCACCCGGAGAGTCAGGGCGCGCTGGAACGTTGGCATCAGACGCTAAAAGCTATGTTGCGTAAATACTGTATGGACACAGGAAAAGATTGGGATGAGGGGGTGCCCTACGTGCTGTTTGCTATTCGGGAGACCGTACAAGAGTCTCTTGGGTTTAGCCCAGCTGAGCTAATCTTTGGTCATACCGTGAGAGGGCCTCTCAAGGTACTGAAAGAACAACTTATGGCTGATGATTCAGTTGGGTCCTCTACTAATGTACTAGACTATGTTAGTCAAGTTCGGGAGCGGTTGCATGACGCCTGTGCTGTAGCCAGAGAAAATCTGTCTTCCACCCAAAAGAAAATGAAACGTCATTTTGATGTTAAATCTGTGTCTCGTTCTTTTCAACCAGGTGAACAAGTCTTGGTGTTGTTGCCGGTACCCGGCTCGTGTCTCTCTTCCAGTTTCTCTGGCCCATATGTAGTGGATCGAAAACTCAGTGATACTGATTATGTTATCAAAACGCCAGACCGTAGACGACCATTTCGGGTATGTCACATTAACATGATTAAAGCCTATCTTGTTAGAGGTGGTATCGAGTCTCCCATTACCAGTGAAAAACCTGTTGTATCCTCTGTTGCTTTTGTGAGCCTGGTTAATCACCCAGGAGTCAGCATAAATGATGAGGACGGTTTGGTGATGCGGAATACTCCTGAGCAGTGTGCTCGTTTGTGTAATTCTGAGATGGTGGCGTCTCTCCCAACCCATTTGATGCACTTGAATGATCAGCAGAGGGCTGATATTGAATTACTAATCGCTGATTTTCCAAGTCTCTTTCAGGATGTTCCCAGTCGTACCAATGTGTTGAAACATGATATAAATGTAGGTGATGCTGCTCCAATCAAACAGCACCCTTATCGTGTGAATTCAATCAAGAGAGGAGTGATGAAGAAAGAGTTAACTTATTTACTGGAAAATGAGATGGCAATCCCCAGTGGCAGTCCATGGAGTTCCCCCTGTCTGCTGATTCCAAAGCCTGACGGGACTCAAAGATTTTGCACTGACTACAGGAAAGTGAATAATGTAACTATACCTGACTCATTCCCTTTACCTCGTATGGATGACTGTATAGACACCATTGGATCGGCTGCATATGTTACGAAGCTTGACTTGTTAAACCTGTTGAGGATCTTATCCCGATCTTATCCCGGTATTGGGATTCATTGTCATGTGACCATGGCGGGGAATTCAAAACTGCAAGAGTAATCATTTCAAAAAATCAAATAATCAACTATTTTCCTCCATTTGAAAGATATATCTCCTAAATCTAACCACGCTGTCCGATTTTCAGAGGCATTACGGAGAATGCATAAAGTTAGGTTATGTGAGGAAAGTACATTGACAATAGCTGCGTGTAATGTTTAGCCAATTCAAAGAAGGGCATCAACAGACAGAAAACTAGCTAGAATTATGCACTTACCTTTGACAA
Organism: Salmo trutta; assembly: GCF_901001165.1. Classification (NCBI taxonomy): domain Eukaryota; kingdom Metazoa; phylum Chordata; class Actinopteri; order Salmoniformes; family Salmonidae; genus Salmo; species Salmo trutta. Next base: position 89,977,049 of record NC_042968.1, on the reverse strand, counting down.
TCTGCATCAGATGACACTCATAGGACATTATGTTATACAATACATGCATTTTTAGTTCCATCAAGTTCATATTTATATCCAAAAACAGCATTTACAGTCGCGGTGAAATTCAGAATTTTTTTCGGCTCGAATGCACCCAGTGAATCCAGCATTACAAATCACGGAATTACTATTCGAAAACATTGGTAAATTATAATATTGTCATTCAAAGAATAATATATTATCATCTCGTAATTGCTACCGAATGGCCAGATCTCAAAATAACTTTACTGGGAAATCACATTTTGCATAAACTGGGTACTATGCTAACAACAATAAGCTATATGCTAAGCTAAGCTAAGCTATACCGTTAGCATTAGCATCATCTAATATCGATAATAACATTCTAAATATCCCCTTACCTTTGATTATCTCCATCAGAAGGCGCTGCCAGAGATCCCAGGTCCAGAACAAATGTGGTTTCTTTTGACAAAGTTCATAATTTATGTCCAAATAGTTAGCGTTCAGTAGGCTCCCACAAAATGAGGTGGGCAGTGCAAAGTCACGTCGAAAAGCTAAAGAAAACCTAGTAAATAATCTATTTACGTTTGTTTAAACATGTCAAACGTTGTTTAGCACTAATCTTTTGTTCCATTTTTAACGTGAAACATCAGTAAACATCAGTAATATTTTCACACAACCTATCAAGTGTCTAGAATAAACGATAATGACAAAGGCACTCTTCTCAGATTCATGCGCAGGCGCAAAAAATGAAGTGATGACGTGTCAACTTGTAAGCTTTCTAATTCGGTCTGTATTCATGACAGATGCTTCCAACAACTTTCTAAAGATCGTTGACATCTAGTGGAAGCAGTAGGAGTTGCGAACTGAATCCTTTCTCACTGTGGTATCTTTAAAACAATGACACTAAATAGTACAGTCACAAAATTCTCATTTTTTTTAATCTATTTTTCACAGGTTTTTGCCTGCAATATGAGTTTTATAATACTTACAGACACCATTCAAACTGTTTTAGAAAATTCAGAGTGTTTTCTATCCGAATGTGTTAATAATATGCATATCCTAGCTTCTGAGTTGGTGTAGGAGGCAGTTAAAAATGGGCACATATTTCTTTCAAAATTCTCAATACTGCCCCCGTGGCCCGTAGAGGTTAAAAGGTTATTGGCAGGTGCCTTTCACCCCTCGTGCCTCTGAGGTGTCTGCTTTTGTAACTCCTGACAGTTTCTGCCAGTACACAGTGATGGCTTTTGGAATGAGGAATGCTCCGGCCACGTTTCAACGTTTGGTAAATATTGTATTGGCTGATGTTCCTGATTGTACTGCATATCTGGATGACCTGGTTGTTCATTCGACTACCTGGCTTAAGCACATGAGCACATTGAGGGCTGTGTTTGCACGCTTGGCCAACGCTTCTTTGACCCTTAACTTAGCCAAATGTGAGTTTGGAAAGGCAACTGTTACATATTTGGGTAAAGAGGTGGGTCGGGGTCAGGTGCGTACCGTAACAACTAAGGTGGATGCTATCACCCGGTTTCCTGCCCCTGCCACTCGCCGAGAATTACGCAGATTCTTAGGCATGACGGGTTATTATCGTACATTTTGTAGGAATTTCTCAACAGTTGTAGCCCCAATGACTAGGTTACTCAGTCCTTCCGTGTCCTTTGAGTGGACCGCGGAGTGTCAATCTGCTTTTGACTCTGTAAAAGCACTATTGTGTACTTCTCCTGTTCTTTCTGCCCCTGATTTCCAGAAACCATTTAAGTTGGAGGTGGATGCCAGTTCAGTGGGTGCAGGTGCTGTACTATTACAGGAACACGATGGTCTAGATCACCCAGTTTGTTATTTCTCTCGAAAATTCAACAGCTGTCAGTCACGTTATTCCACTATCGAACAGGAGACCCTGGCGCTGTTATTTGCCCTACAATTTTTTGAAGTTTATGTTGGCTCCAGTGTGTTGCCTGTTGTGGTATACACAGACCACAACCCTTTAACTTTCCTGAGCCGCATGTATAACCACAACCAACGTCTTATGCGTTGGGCGTTGGTTATACAGGGTTATAATTTAGAAATTCAGCACATAAAGGGTTCAGAAAACACGGACGCTTTGTCCCGTGCCTAGTTAAAACAAAGATAAGTAATAATAGAACAAGGCCTTGATAACTTTGGTGATGTAAGTAGGTGGTATTATAAAATGTATAAGGGTTTTATCATAAACCCAGGGGTTTACTCTTTTTTGTGGGGGGCGTGTTACGTGTTACGTTTTTCTTGTTCCCCATTTTCCCCTGTTAGTGTGTTTGTCCTGAGCATTACAGGTGTACCGAGTTGCGGCTAACGATGGTGGGCGTGGCTGTAGCTGATTACAGAGAGGATATCTGTTTGCCGTGTGAGAAGAGAAGAAGAGAGGGGGAGAGAGAGGACACTTGTTTTTTGTTTGATTATTTGTGTTAATTTCTTTGTTTGTGTTTCAGCCTGTCCTCCTGAGGCGCTCCACCCTACCTAGGTCCTGGAGAAGGGAAAAGGTAGATCTGCCCATGGGTGTACATTCTCACGTAGATAACCCATTGTTTTATACACTAGGTTAGCCGGGCGGGTGTCACCCTTGTATTTTTCTTGGAACCAGGTAGGACAGTGGGTTAGGGTTTAGAGTGTGTTAGGAAGGTTTAGGTGTGTAGAAGAGGAGGGACCTTTTGTTTATTTTCATTACTTGGACCCCGATCCCAAACATTCCCTTCTCTTACCTTCCCTTGTTGTTGTTTTGTGTCTTATTGATTATTTATGGGTGTGTTATATTGTTTATTTTAAATAATTTACTAAACATCCCCTGAGGGTTAAAATTGAGTTGTGGTCTGATTTATTTATCGCCCATTGCACCCCACATTTCTTCCCCTTTCATCCGTGTTACCTGGTGTGTTTAGGCCCAGGCATTTACGTCTCCTCCTCAGACGAGCTACACCCGAGGGGAGAACGTAATATGGGGGCTCATCCGGGATATTTATTGATCCAGCTTGTGCCCGCACACTAGGGTAGTAAAGGTGGATTGGGTAGTTGTTGTGTTTGGTTTAGTGCTGTGTAGTAGTTAGGTGGTGGATTTGGAATATGGCCAACTTTAACCTGAAGTTTTTTCTGGATAACCCAACGTGGGAGGGTTTTGAGAATTGTAGGAGAGTGGATTTAGAGACTTTGGCAGACCATTTCGATATCTCCGTGCCAAAGGGATTTGTTAAGGCGGAGGTAAAGGCATTGGTATTAGCGGCGCTGATGGAAAAGCAGGTGTTGGTTTTGCCTCGGCCTACGGTTGGAGAGGTGGTGGATGCTCTGGGTACCCCGTCTAGGCCCGACGATGAGGTCGAGTATAAGGCCCCGGCCACCTTGCCTCGATTTGACCCTCTTTCTCCTATGCCTACGGCTGTACATTTACAGATGGAGGCAGAAGAGCGAGCACAAATCCGAAAGGATGAGATGCGCCGACTGGAGTTGGAAGCAGAAAAGGACCTTAAGATAAGGCAGATGGACTTTGAAATGCGCAAATTGGAATTAGAGGTGGAGATGGCGAGGCTGGCCGCTGTCCCTGCCGTTTCCAATAGTGTGTTTTCCACCCCAGGATCTACCTTTGACATTAGCAGGCATATTGCTTTAGTTCCACAATTCCGTGAATCTGAGGTTGACTCTTACTTTTGTGCATTCGAACGCATAGCAGTGGCTTTGAATTGGCCTAGGGATGTGTGGCCGCTTTTACTCCAATGTAAGTTGTCCGGTAAAGCGCAGGAGGTATTGGGTGCTCTTTCTTTCGCTGATAGTCTTAATTACGACATAGTTAAGGCTACTGTGCTCCGTGGGTATGAGCTTGTGCCAGAGGCTTATAGACAAAAGTTTAGAAAGCACTCCAAATCCTCTATAAAAACTTTTGTTGAATTCGCTAGAGAGAAGGAGTCTCTCTTTGACAAATGGTGCTCAGCGAGTAAAATCAATGACTTTGAAGGTCTTCGTGAATTAATGTTATTGGAAGAATTTAAAAACAGCCTCCCAGAGCGGTTGGTTGTATACCTTAATGAACAGAAAGTGTTAAAGTTATCTGACGCCGCGGTGCTTGCAGATGAATTTGTGTTAACACATAAAACGGTGTTTCCCACACCCCGTAGTGAGACTAGACCGGTTGTATCCTCTTCTGTCTACTATTCACCCCGTTACTCAGGAAGTACAAGGCTGAATCAAAAGGAGGAACGCGCATGTTTTTACTGTCATAAAGTAGGACACGTAATTTCGGAATGTATGTCTCTAAAACGCAAGTCACCAGCTTCAACCCCTAAACTCCATAAAAGTGTGGGTTTGATTAAAGTAACCAATAAGAGCTCTGTAAAGGAGAGTCCTGAAGTTGTACTAAGTCGTCCTGATCAAACGTACGACCCGTTCATATTTAAAGGCTTTGTTTCCCTGACAGGTGATTCTGGAGACCAAAAGCCAGTTTTGATATTGAGAGATACTGGTGCAGCTCAGTCTGTAATTCTCTCGAGTGTTCTGCCCTGGTCAGAAGAGTCTTATTGTGGCTCTAGTGTATTATTGAGGGGGATCGAAATGGGTTGTGTGCCTGTTCCGTTACATACTGTCCATTTGACTTCTGATCTAGTGAGTGGATATTTCAGAATCGGTGTACAGTCCGAGCTTCCTGTAAAGGGGGTTGACCTAATCATGGGTAACGATCTAGCAGGAGGCAAAGTTGTGCCTGTGTTAGAAGTGCTAGACAAGCCTGATGCTCAGTCAAGTGCTGATGTTTTGGGAACTACGTTTCCCGAAGCATTTCCAGCGTGTGCAATTACGCGTGCGCAGTCACGTCGCTTAGGTACCATGGTAGACTTAGCTGACTCTGTGCTTGCACCTATGTTGAATGGGGAAGATATTCAGTGTTCTACTCCTGTGTTCCCAGTGAGTTCTGATCATGATGATGGGAATAAAGACAAGACAATGGCTTCCTCGGTGGACTGTTTAAGGTTGCCAGTTACTCAGGAGGAGCTAATAGCTGCCCAGATAGAGGATGTGGGCTTGGCCAAATGTTTTTCCTCCATGTTACCTTTGAGTGAGAAACACAGGAAAGGGGTAATGTATTTCCTTGAGAAGGGGCTTCTGATGAGAAAATGGACTCCCCGTGCTGACCTAGAAAATGATTGGAGTTCTGTTTGCCAGATTGTAGTTCCTGCCCCATTTCAGACGAAGGTGTTGTCCCTAGCTCATGATATTCCCTGGTCTGGTCATCTAGGGGTGACTAAAACCTACGACCGAATCCTCCGTCATTTCTTCTGGCCGGGAATGAAACGGGATGTGGCTCGTTATTGCCGTACATGTAGTACTTGCCAAGTGGTGGGGAAACCTAACCAGGTTATTTCCCCGGCTCCTCTCTGCCCTATTCCGGTTATGGGAGAGCCGTTTGAGAAAGTAATCATCGATTGTGTTGGTCCCTTACCCAGGACTAAGTCGGGTAATCAATTCTTGTTAACAATAATGTGCACTGCTACAAGGTACCCAGAGGCGATTCCTATGCGTAAAATCACAAGTAAGGCAATTGTGAAGGCGCTGATTAAGTATTTCTCTACCTTTGGATTTCCAAAAATTGTACAGACGGATCAAGGCACAAATTTTACATCAAAATTGTTTGGAAGTGTGTTGAAGTCCTTGTCAGTGTCCCATCAGATGTCTAGCGCTTATCACCCGGAGAGTCAGGGCGCGCTGGAACGTTGGCATCAGACGCTAAAAGCTATGTTGCGTAAATACTGTATGGACACAGGAAAAGATTGGGATGAGGGGGTGCCCTACGTGCTGTTTGCTATTCGGGAGACCGTACAAGAGTCTCTTGGGTTTAGCCCAGCTGAGCTAATCTTTGGTCATACCGTGAGAGGGCCTCTCAAGGTACTGAAAGAACAACTTATGGCTGATGATTCAGTTGGGTCCTCTACTAATGTACTAGACTATGTTAGTCAAGTTCGGGAGCGGTTGCATGACGCCTGTGCTGTAGCCAGAGAAAATCTGTCTTCCACCCAAAAGAAAATGAAACGTCATTTTGATGTTAAATCTGTGTCTCGTTCTTTTCAACCAGGTGAACAAGTCTTGGTGTTGTTGCCGGTACCCGGCTCGTGTCTCTCTTCCAGTTTCTCTGGCCCATATGTAGTGGATCGAAAACTCAGTGATACTGATTATGTTATCAAAACGCCAGACCGTAGACGACCATTTCGGGTATGTCACATTAACATGATTAAAGCCTATCTTGTTAGAGGTGGTATCGAGTCTCCCATTACCAGTGAAAAACCTGTTGTATCCTCTGTTGCTTTTGTGAGCCTGGTTAATCACCCAGGAGTCAGCATAAATGATGAGGACGGTTTGGTGATGCGGAATACTCCTGAGCAGTGTGCTCGTTTGTGTAATTCTGAGATGGTGGCGTCTCTCCCAACCCATTTGATGCACTTGAATGATCAGCAGAGGGCTGATATTGAATTACTAATCGCTGATTTTCCAAGTCTCTTTCAGGATGTTCCCAGTCGTACCAATGTGTTGAAACATGATATAAATGTAGGTGATGCTGCTCCAATCAAACAGCACCCTTATCGTGTGAATTCAATCAAGAGAGGAGTGATGAAGAAAGAGTTAACTTATTTACTGGAAAATGAGATGGCAATCCCCAGTGGCAGTCCATGGAGTTCCCCCTGTCTGCTGATTCCAAAGCCTGACGGGACTCAAAGATTTTGCACTGACTACAGGAAAGTGAATAATGTAACTATACCTGACTCATTCCCTTTACCTCGTATGGATGACTGTATAGACACCATTGGATCGGCTGCATATGTTACGAAGCTTGACTTGTTAAACCTGTTGAGGATCTTATCCCGATCTTATCCCGGTATTGGGATTCATTGTCATGTGACCATGGCGGGGAATTCAAAACTGCAAGAGTAATCATTTCAAAAAATCAAATAATCAACTATTTTCCTCCATTTGAAAGATATATCTCCTAAATCTAACCACGCTGTCCGATTTTCAGAGGCATTACGGAGAATGCATAAAGTTAGGTTATGTGAGGAAAGTACATTGACAATAGCTGCGTGTAATGTTTAGCCAATTCAAAGAAGGGCATCAACAGACAGAAAACTAGCTAGAATTATGCACTTACCTTTGACAATCTGCATCAGATGACACTCATAGGACATTATGTTATACAATACATGCATTTTTAGTTCCATCAAGTTCATATTTATATCCAAAAACAGCATTTACAGTCGCGGTGAAATTCAGAATTTTTTTCGGCTCGAATGCACCCAGTGAATCCAGCATTACAAATCACGGAATTACTATTCGAAAACATTGGTAAATTATAATATTGTCATTCAAAGAATAATATATTATCATCTCGTAATTGCTACCGAATGGCCAGATCTCAAAATAACTTTACTGGGAAATCACATTTTGCATAAACTGGGTACTATGCTAACAACAATAAGCTATATGCTAAGCTAAGCTAAGCTATACCGTTAGCATTAGCATCATCTAATATCGATAATAACATTCTAAATATCCCCTTACCTTTGATTATCTCCATCAGAAGGCGCTGCCAGAGATCCCAGGTCCAGAACAAATGTGGTTTCTTTTGACAAAGTTCATAATTTATGTCCAAATAGTTAGCGTTCAGTAGGCTCCCACAAAATGAGGTGGGCAGTGTAAAGTCACGTCGAAAAGCTAAAGAAAACCTAGTAAATAATCTATTTACGTTTGTTTAAACATGTCAAACGTTGTTTAGCACTAATCTTTTGTTCCATTTTTAACGTGAAACATCAGTAAACATCAGTAATATTTTCACACAACCTATCAAGTGTCTAGAATAAACGATAATGACAAAGGCACTCTTCTCAGATTCATGCGCAGGCGCAAAAAATGAAGTGATGACGTGTCAACTTGTAAGCTTTCTAATTCGGTCTGTATTCATGACAGATGCTTCCAACAACTTTCTAAAGATCGTTGACATCTAGTGGAAGCAGTAGGAGTTGCGAACTGAATCCTTTCTCACTGTGGTATCTTTAAAACAATGACACTAAATAGTACAGTCACAAAATTCTCATTTTTTTTAATCTATTTTTCACAGGTTTTTGCCTGCAATATGAGTTTTATAATACTTACAGACACCATTCAAACTGTTTTAGAAAATTCAGAGTGTTTTCTATCCGAATGTGTTAATAATATGCATATCCTAGCTTCTGAGTTGGTGTAGGAGGCAGTTAAAAATGGGCACATATTTCTTTCAAAATTCTCAATACTGCCCCCGTGGCCCGTAGAGGTTAAAAGGTTATTGGCAGGTGCCTTTCACCCCTCGTGCCTCTGAGGTGTCTGCTTTTGTAACTCCTGACAGTTTCTGCCAGTACACAGTGATGGCTTTTGGAATGAGGAATGCTCCGGCCACGTTTCAACGTTTGGTAAATATTGTATTGGCTGATGTTCCTGATTGTACTGCATATCTGGATGACCTGGTTGTTCATTCGACTACCTGGCTTAAGCACATGAGCACATTGAGGGCTGTGTTTGCACGCTTGGCCAACGCTTCTTTGACCCTTAACTTAGCCAAATGTGAGTTTGGAAAGGCAACTGTTACATATTTGGGTAAAGAGGTGGGTCGGGGTCAGGTGCGTACCGTAACAACTAAGGTGGATGCTATCACCCGGTTTCCTGCCCCTGCCACTCGCCGAGAATTACGCAGATTCTTAGGCATGACGGGTTATTATCGTACATTTTGTAGGAATTTCTCAACAGTTGTAGCCCCAATGACTAGGTTACTCAGTCCTTCCGTGTCCTTTGAGTGGACCGCGGAGTGTCAATCTGCTTTTGACTCTGTAAAAGCACTATTGTGTACTTCTCCTGTTCTTTCTGCCCCTGATTTCCAGAAACCATTTAAGTTGGAGGTGGATGCCAGTTCAGTGGGTGCAGGTGCTGTACTATTACAGGAACACGATGGTCTAGATCACCCAGTTTGTTATTTCTCTCGAAAATTCAACAGCTGTCAGTCACGTTATTCCACTATCGAACAGGAGACCCTGGCGCTGTTATTTGCCCTACAATTTTTTGAAGTTTATGTTGGCTCCAGTGTGTTGCCTGTTGTGGTATACACAGACCACAACCCTTTAACTTTCCTGAGCCGCATGTATAACCACAACCAACGTCTTATGCGTTGGGCGTTGGTTATACAGGGTTATAATTTAGAAATTCAGCACATAAAGGGTTCAGAAAACACGGACGCTTTGTCCCGTGCCTAGTTAAAACAAAGATAAGTAATAATAGAACAAGGCCTTGATAACTTTGGTGATGTAAGTAGGTGGTATTATAAAATGTATAAGGGTTTTATCATAAACCCAGGGGTTTACTCTTTTTTGTGGGGGGCGTGTTACGTGTTACGTTTTTCTTGTTCCCCATTTTCCCCTGTTAGTGTGTTTGTCCTGAGCATTACAGGTGTACCGAGTTGCGGCTAACGATGGTGGGCGTGGCTGTAGCTGATTACAGAGAGGATATCTGTTTGCCGTGTGAGAAGAGAAGAAGAGAGGGGGAGAGAGAGGACACTTGTTTTTTGTTTGATTATTTGTGTTAATTTCTTTGTTTGTGTTTCAGCCTGTCCTCCTGAGGCGCTCCACCCTACCTAGGTCCTGGAGAAGGGAAAAGGTAGATCTGCCCATGGGTGTACATTCTCACGTAGATAACCCATTGTTTTATACACTAGGTTAGCCGGGCGGGTGTCACCCTTGTATTTTTCTTGGAACCAGGTAGGACAGTGGGTTAGGGTTTAGAGTGTGTTAGGAAGGTTTAGGTGTGTAGAAGAGGAGGGACCTTTTGTTTATTTTCATTACTTGGACCCCGATCCCAAACATTCCCTTCTCTTACCTTCCCTTGTTGTTGTTTTGTGTCTTATTGATTATTTATGGGTGTGTTATATTGTTTATTTTAAATAATTTACTAAACATCCCCTGAGGGTTAAAATTGAGTTCTGGTTGTGGTCTGATTTATTTATCGCCCATTGCACCCCACATTTCTTCCCCTTTCATCCGTGTTACCTGGTGTGTTTAGGCCCAGGCATTTACGTCTCCTCCTCAGACGAGCTACACCCGAGGGGAGAACGTAATACAACTCAATCGCTGGATGAAAACTGTGTTCTGCCCCTCCCAAAAGATAGAATTTGTAGATAACTGGCCCTCTTTCTGGGACTCACCCACAAACAGGACCAAGCCTGGCCTGTTGAGGAATGACGGACTCCATCCTAGCTGGAGGGGTGCTCTCATCTTATCTACGAACATAGACAGGGCTCTAACTCCTCTAGCTCCAGAATGAAATAGGGTGCAGGCCAGGCAGCAGGCTGTTAGCCAGCCTGCCAGCTTAGTGGAGTCTGCCATTAGCACAGTCAGCGTAGTCAGCTCAGCTTTCCCCATTGAGACCGTGTCTGTGCCTCGATCTAGGTTGGGCAAAATTAAAAATGGCGGTGTTCGCTTTAGTAATCTCACTAGTATAAAGACCTCCTCCATTCCTGCCATTATTGAAAGAGATTGTGATACTTCACATCTCAAAATTGGGTTACTTAACCTCTACGGGCTAGGGGGCAGCATTGAGAATTTTGGAAAAAATATGTGCCCATTTTTAACTGCCTCCTACACCAACTCAGAAGCTAGAATATGCATATTATTGTTCAGGTTTGGATAGAAAACACCCTAAAGTTTCTAAAACTGTTTGAATGGTGTCTGTGAGTATAACAGAACTCATTTGGCAGGCAAAACCCTGAGACAGATTCTGACAGGAAGTGGATACCTGATGTGTTGAATTGACTTTAAGCCTATGCCATTGAAAAACAAAGGGGCTGATGAATATTTTGGCACTTCCTATTGCTTCCACAAGATGTCACCAGCCTTTACAAAGTGTTTTGAGTCTTCTACTCTGAGATCTGACCGAACAAGAGCCTTGGAACGGTGATGGCCGATTAGACACCTGGCGCCCGAGTTCATGTTGGGTACTCTCGTTCCAATACGTTTTAAAAGAGAACCCAATCGTCCGCCTTGAATTTTATTCATGTTCTGTTTAAAAAAGGCACTAATGATTTATGCGATACAACGTTTGACATGTTTGAACGAACGTAAATATATTTTTTCCGTTCGTGAAGTGAAGTGAAGTCCGGCTGGCTTAGATCATGTGCTAACAACACGGAGCTTTTTGGACATAAATGATGAGCTTTTTTGAACAAAACTACATTCGTTATGGACCTGGGATTCCTGGAAGTGACATCTGATGAAGAGAATCAAAAGGTAATGGATTATTTACATAGTATTTTCGATTTTAGATCTCTCCAACATGGCGGTTAGTCTGTATCGCAAAGCGTATTTTTCTGGGCGCAGTGCTCAGATTATTGCAAAGTGTGATTTCCCAGTAAGGTTATTTTTAAATCTGGCAATCCGGTTGCGTTCAAGAGATGTAAATCTATAATTCTTTGAATGACAATATAATATTTTACCAATGTTTTCTAATATTAATTAATTATTTTGTTGTGATGACTTGACTGGCGGTTATTGGAGGGAAACGATTTCCTGAACATCAACGCCATAGTAAAACGCTGTTTTTGGATATAAATATGAACTTGATAGAACTAAAAATGCATGCATTGTCTAACATAATGTCCTAGGAGTGTCATCTGATGGAGATTGTAAAAGGTTAGTGCATAATTTTAGCTGATTTTATGGTTTTGGTGACGCCTGTCTTTGAATTGACAATACATTACACACAGCTATTGTCAATGTACTCTCCTAACATAACCTAACTTTATGCTTTCGCCGTAAAACCTTTTTGAAATCGGACAACGTGGTTAGATTAAGGAGATGTTTATCTTTCAAAGGGTGTAAGATAGTTGTATGTTTGAGAAATTTGAATTTTGACATTTATTTGGTTTCAAATTTGCCGCTCTTGAAATGCACCTGCTGTTGATAGGGTGCGCCACGGGTGGCACGCTAGCGTCCCAAATAGCCCAAAGAAGTTAATGTTAGATCCCTCACTTCCAAGGCAGTTATAGTCAATGAACTAATCACTGATCATAATCTTGATGTGATTGGCCTGACTGAAACATGGCTTAAGCCTGATGAATTTACTGTGTTGAATGAGGCCTCACCCCCTGGTTACACTAGTGACCATACCCCCCGTGCATCCGGCAAAGGCGGAGGTGTTGCTAACATCTACGATAGCAAATTTCAATTTACAAAAAAAAAACAATGACGTTTTCGTCTTTTGAGCTTCTAGTCATGAAATCTATGCAGCCTACTCACTCACTTTTTATAGCTACTGTTTACAGGCCTCCTGGGCCATATGCAGTGTTCCTCACTGAGTTCCCTGAATTCCTATCGGATCTTGTAGTCATAGCAGATAATATTCTAATTTTTGGTGACTTTAACATTCACATGGAAAAGTCCACAGACCCACTCCAAAAGGCTCTTGGAGCCATCATCGACTCAGTGGGTTTTGTCCAACATGTCTCTGGACCTACTCACTGCCACAGTCATACTCTGGACCTAGTTTTGTCCCATGGAATAAATGTTGTGGATCTTAATGTTTTTCCTCATAATCCTGGATTATCGGACCACCATTTTATTGCGTTTACAATTGCAACAAATAATCTGCTCAGGCCCCAACCAAGGAGCATTAAAAGTCGTGCTATAAATTCTCAGACAACCCAAAGATTCCTTGATGCCCTTCCAGACTCCCTCTGCCTACCCAAGGACATCAGAGGACAAAAATCAGTTAACCACCTAACCGAGGAACTCAATTTAACCTTGCGCAATACCCTAGATGCAGTTGCACCCCTAAAAATTAAAAACATCTGTCATAAGAAACTAGCTCCCTGGTATACAGAAAATACACGAGCTCTGAAGCAAGCTTCCAGAAAATTGGAACGGAAATGGCGCCACACCGACTAGCTTGGAAAGACAGTACCGTGCAGTATCGAAGAGCCCTCACTGCTGCTCGATCATCCTATTTTTCCAACTTAATTGAGGAAAATAAGAACAATCCGAAATTTCTTTTTGATACTGTCGCAAAGCTAACTAAAAAGCAGCATTCGCAAATGGAGGATGGCTTTCACTTCAGCAGTAATACATTTATGAACTTCTTTGAGGAAAAGATCATGATCATTAGAAAGCAAATTACGGACTCCTCTTTAAATCTGGGTATTCCTCCAAAGCTCCATTGTCCTGAGTCTGCACAACTCTGCCAGGACCTTGGCTCAAGGGAGATACTAAAGTGTTTTAGTACTATATCTCTTGACACAATGATGAAAATAATCATGGCCTCCAAACCCTCAAGCTGCATACTGGACCCTATTCCAACTAAACTACTGAAAGAGCTGCTTCCTGTGCTTGGCCCTCCTATGTTGAACATAATAAACGGCTCTCTATCCACCGGATGTGTACCAAGCTCACTAAAAGTGGCAGTAATAAAGCCTCTCTTGAAAAAGCCGAATCTTGACCCAGAAATTATAAAAAACTATCGGCCTATATCGAATCTTCCATTCCTCTCAAACATTTTAGAAAAAGCTGTTGCACAGCAACTCACTGCCTTCCTGAAGACAAACAATGTATACGAAACGCTTCAGTCTGGTTTTAGACCCCATCATAGCACTGAGACTGCACTTGTGAAGGTGGTAAATGACCTTTTAATGACGTCAGACCGAGGCTCTGCATCTGTCCTCGTGCTCCTAGATCTTAGTGCCGCTTTTGATACCATCGATCACCACATTCTTTTGGAGAGATTGGAAACCCAAATTGGTCTACATGGACAAGTTCTGGCCTGGTTTAGATCTTATCTGTCGGAAAGATATCAGTTTGTCTCTGAATGGTTTGTCCTCTGACAAATCAATTGTAAATTTCGGTGTTCCTCAAGGTTCCGTTTTAGGACCACTATTGTTTTCACTATATATTTTACCTCTTGGGGATGTCATTCGAAAACATAATGTTAAATTTCACTGCTATGCGGATGACACACAGCTGTACATTTCAATGAAACATGGTGAAGCTCCAAAATTGCCCTCGCTAGAAGCCTGTGTTTCAGACATAAGGAAGTGGATGGCTGCAAACTTTCTACTTTTAAACTCGGACAAAACAGAGATGCTTGTTCTAGGTCCCAAGAAACAAAGAGATCTTCTGTTCAATCTGACAATTAATCTGGATGGTTGTACAGTCGTCTCAAATAAAACTGTGAAGGACCTCGGTGTTACTCTGGACCCTGATCTCTCTTTTGAAGAACATATCAAGACTGTTTCAAGGACAGCTTTTTTCCATCTACGTAACATTGCAAAAATCAGAAACTTTCTGTCCAAAAATGACGCAGAAAAATTAATCCATGCTTTTGTTACTTCTAGGCTGGACTACTGCAATGCTCTACTTTCCGGCTACCCGGATAAAGCACTAAACAAACTTCAGTTAATGCTAAATACGGCTGCTAGAATCCTGACTAGAACCAAAAAATTTGATCATATTACTCCAGTGCTAGCCTCCCTACACTGGCTTCCTGTTAAGGCAAGGGCTGATTTCAAGGTTTTACTGCTAACCTACAAAGCATTACATGGGCTTGCTCCTACCTATCTTTCCGATTTGGTCCTGCCGTACATACCTACACGTACGCTACGGTCACAAGACGCAGGCCTCCTAATTGTCCCTAGAATTTCTAAGCAAACGGCTGGAGGTAGGGCTTTCTCCTATAGAGCTCCATTTTTATGGAATAGTCTGCCTACCCATGTGAGAGACGCAGACTCAGTCTCAACCTTTAAGTCTTTACTGAAGACTTATCTCTTCAGTAGGTCCTATGATTAAGTGTAGTCTGGCCCAGGAGTGTGAAGGTGAACGGAAAGGCTGGAGCAATGAACCGCCCTTGCTGTCTCTGCCTTGCCGGTTCCCCTCTTTCCACTGGGATTCTCTGCCTCTAACCCTATTACAGGGGCTGAGTCACTGACTTACTGGTGTTCTTCCATGCCGTCCATGGGAGGGGTGCGTCACTTGAGTGGGTTGAGTCACTGACGTGGTCTTCCTGTCTGGGTTGGCGCCCCCCCCCCCCCTTGGGTTGTGCCATGGCGGAGATTTTTGTGGGCTATACTCGCCTTGTCTTCGGACGGTAAGTTGGTGGTTGTAGACATCCCTCTAGTGGTGTGGGGGCTGTGCTTTGGCAAAGTGGGTGGGGTTATATCCTGCCTGTTTGGCCCTGTCCGGGGGTATCTATCGGATGGGGCCACAGTGTCTTCTGATCCCTCCTGTCTCAGCCTCCAGTATTTATGCTGCAGTAGTTTATGTGCCGGGGGGCTAGGGTCAGTCTGTTTCATCTGGAGTATTCTCTTGTCTTATCCGGTGTCCTGTGTGAATTTAAATATGCTCTCTCTAATTCTCTCTTCCTCTCTTTCTTTCTTTCTCTCGGAGGACCTGAGCCCTAGGACCATGCCTCGGGACTACCTGGCATGATGACTCCTTGCTGTCCCCAGTCCACCTGGCCATGCTGCTGCTCCAGTTTCAACTGTTCTGCCTGCGGCTACGGAACCCTGACCTGTTCACCGGACGTGCTTGTTGCACCCTCGACAACTACAATGATTATTATTATTTGACCATGCTGGTCATTTATGAACATTTTAACATCTTGACCATGTTCTGTTATAATATCCACCCGGCACAGCCAGAAGAGGACTGGCCACCCCTCATAGCCTGGTTCCTCTCTAGGTTTCTTCCTAGGTTTTTGGCCTTTCTAGGGAGTTTTTCCTAGGGAGTTTTTCCTAGCCACCGTGCCTCTTTCACATGCATTGCTTGCTGTTTGGGGTTTTAGGCTGGGTTTCTGTACAGCACTTTGAGATTTCAGCTGATATACGAAGGGCTATATAAATACATTTGATTTGATTTGATGAGCAGTGGCTTTGAATCACTGGTACGGAGTGCTTTAAAACACCATCTGTGGAGATACGTGTGATGAAAGACTGAAGTGAGAAACAAGAATGATGTGGCCCATAAATAACAATAAACATAGTAGTGTCTAGTCTTCTTAACTAGGGGCTCATTTAACTATACAGGAATAGATTGTGTCTCAGGAACACAATTACCTAACACTGCATCAACAGGTCTTTACCAAATAACCTGTTAAGTGGGATTGGGACCCCTCATTAACCTCTCTGGGCCAGTGGGACGCTTGCGTCCCATCCTAGTGAACAGCCAGTGGAATCGCGTCGCGCGAAATACAAATACCTCACAAATGCTATAACTTCAATTTCTCAAACATATGACTATTTTACACCATTTTATAGATACACCTCTCCTGAATCGAACCACGTTGTCCGATTTCAAAAAGGCTTTACAGCAAAAGCAACACATTAGATTATGTCAGGAGAGTACCCAGCCCAAAATAATCACACTGCCATTTTCAAAGCAACTAGCATGCATCACAAATACCCAAAACACAGCTAAATGCAGCACTAACCTTTGACAATCTTCATCAGATGACACACCTAGGACATCGTGTTACACAATACATGCATTTTTTGTTCGATAAAGTTCATATCTATATATAAAAACGGCATTTTACATCGGCGCGTGACGTTCAGAAAATATTTTCCCTCAAATGCTTCCGGTGAACCAGCGCTACAATTTACTAAATTACTATTCGAAAACATTGGTAAATTATATTATTGTCATTCAAAGAATTATAGATTAACCTCTACTGGCTAGGGGGCAGTATTGAGAATTTTGGAAAAACTATGTGCCCATTTTTAACTGCCTCCTACACCAACTCAGAAGCTAGAATATGCATATTATTGTTCAGGTTTGGATAGAAAACACCCTAAAGTTTCTAAAACTGTTTGAATGGTGTCTGTGAGTATAACATAACTCCTATGGCAGGCAAAAACCTGAGAAGGTTTCATGCAGGAAGTACCCTGTCTGACAAGGTGTTGTTGTTCTTGCTTCTGTTTATTGAAGAGTCAGGATCTTAGCTGTAACGTGACAATTCCTAGGGCTCCAATAGGCTCTCAGAACCCGGGAAAAACCTGAACGATGACGAGGCAGCCTCAGGCTTAAACACAAAATCCCCTTTTCCAAGTGGCCCATCAGAGGACAATGGAATTAGGCGCATACCCGATTCGACCCCGTGCAGTTTTTCCTTCGGCTGTTTAGCTAATTGCAGATTCCCGGTCGGAATATTATCGCTTTTCTACGAGATAAATTGCATAAAAATTGATTTTAAACAGCGGTTGACATGCTTCGAAGTACGGTAATGGAATATTTAGAATTTTATTGTGACGTTCTGCGCCATGCGCACGACCGTGATTTACCATTCTGATAGTGTCTAGAACGCACGAACAAAACGTCGCTGATGGAACATAACGATGGATTATTTGGGACCAAACCATTTGTTATTGAAGTAGAAGTCCTGGGAGTGCATTCTGACGAAGAACAGGAAAGGTAGGACCATTTTTCTTATAGGAAATGTGATTTTGGTGAAGGCTAAATTGGGTGGGTGTCTAAATAGCTAGCCCGTGATGGCTGGGCTATGTACTTAGAATATTGCAAAATGTGCTTCATCCGAAATGCTATTTTAAAATCGGACATATCGAGTGCATAGAGGAGTAATGTATCTATAATTCTTAAAATAATTGTTATGCTTTTTGTGAACGTTTATCGTGAGTAATTTAGTAAATTGTTAGTAAATTCCCCGGAAGTTTGCGGGGGGTATGCTTTTTCTGAACGTCACATGCTAATGTAAAAAGCGGTTTTTTATATAAATATGAACTTGATTGAACAGACATGCATGTATTGTATAACATAATGTCCTAGGTGTGTCATCTGATGAAGATCATAAAAGGTTAGTGCTGCATTTAGCTGTGGTTTGGGTTTTTGTGACATTATATGCTAGCTTGAAAAATGGGTGTCTGATTATTTCTGGCTGGGTATTCTGCTGACATAATCTAATGTTTTGCTTTCGTTGTAAAGCCTTTTTGAAATTGGACAGTGTGGTTAGATTAACCTCTCTGGCGCATGTGGGACGAACTCGTCCCACCTACGTAACAGCCACTGAAATCCAGTGGCGCGATTTTTGAATCGTTAGAAATACTATTACTTCAATTTCTCAAACATATGACTATTTTACAGCTATTTAAAGACAAGAATCTCGTTAACCTGTTATGGCTAGGGGGCAGTATTTTCACGGCTGGATAAAAAACGTACCCGATTTAATCTGATTATTAGTCCTGCCCAGAAACTGGAATATGCATATAATTATTAGCTTTGGAGAGAAAACACTCCAAAGTTTCTGAAACTGTTTGAATGGTGTCTGTGAGTATAACAGAACTCCTATGGCAGGCAAAAACCTGAGATGCTTCTGTTCAGGAAGTACCCTGTCTGAACATTTCTTGCCCTTCTTTATTATCTCTATCGTTTACAAAGGATCTCTGCTCTTACGTGACACTTCGCACGTCTCCAATGAGGTCTCATAGCCCGGGAAAAACAGGAATGACGTAATTCAAAGCCCTGGGTGAAACAAAGGAGAGCAAAAGCTAAATGGTCACTCAATGGACTAAGCCTTAGGCGCGTGACACGCCCCGCCCCCGGCTTTCGGTTTTTTCCTCAGTTTACAGACAGGCAGATTCCCGGTCGGAATATTATCGCTTCTCTACGAGATAAATTGCATAAATATTGGTTTTAAACAGCGGTTGACATGCTTCGAAGTACGGTAATGGAATATTTAGAAATTTTTTGTCATATTTTGCGTCATGCTCGTGGCCGAGATTTAGCGTTGGGATAGTGTCTAGAACGCACGAACAAAACGTCGCTGTTTGGATATAACGATGGATTATTTGGGACCAAACCTACATTTGTTATTGAAGTAGAAGTCCTGGCAGTGTATTCTGATGAAGAACAAGCAAGGTAAGAACATTTTTCTTATAGGAAATGTGATTTTGGTGAAGGCTAAAC
This sequence comes from Salmo trutta, assembly GCF_901001165.1. Classification (NCBI taxonomy): domain Eukaryota; kingdom Metazoa; phylum Chordata; class Actinopteri; order Salmoniformes; family Salmonidae; genus Salmo; species Salmo trutta. Next base: position 89,958,069 of record NC_042968.1, on the reverse strand, counting down.
TTGCAGGGTGTCTAAATAGCTAGCCCTGTAACGCCGGGCTATGTACTTAGATTATTGCAAAATGTGCTTCATCCGCAAAGCTATTTTAAAATCGGACATATCGAGTGCATAGAGGAGTTCTGTATCTATAATTCTTAAAATAATTGTTATGCTTTTTGTGAACGTTTATCGTGAGTAATTTAGTAAAATCACCGGAAGTGTTCGGTGGGAATGCTAGTTCTGAACGTCACATGCTAATGTAAAAAGCTGGTTTTTGATATAAATATGAACTTGATTGAACAGACATGCATGTATTGTATAACACAATGTCCTAGGTGTGTCATCTGATGAAGATCATCAAAGGTTAGTGCTGCATTTAGCTATGGTTTGGGTTTATGTGACATGATATGCTAGCTTGAAAAATGGCTGTGTGATTATTTCTGGCTGGGTACTCTGCTGACATAATCTAATGTTTTGCTTTCGCTGTAAAGCCTTTTTGAAATCGGACAGTTTGGTTAGATAAAGGAGAGTCTTGTCTTTAAATAGCTGTAAAATAGTCATATGTTTGAAAAGTGTAAGTTTTCGGATTTAGAGGAGTTTGAATTTCGCGCCCCGTCCATCATTGGATATTGGAGCAGACGTTCCGCTAGCGGAACGTGTAGATGTAAGATTAATCTAACCCCACTGTCCGATTTCAAAAAGGCTTTACAACGAAAGCAAAACATTAGATTATGTCAGCAGAGTGCCCAGCCAGAAATAATCAGACACCCATTTTTCAAGCTAGCATATCATGTCACATAAACCCAAACCACAGCTAAATGCAGCACTAACCTTTTATGATCTTCATCAGATGACACACCTAGGACATTGTGTTATACAATACATGCATGTCTGTTCAATCAAGTTCATATTTATATCAAAAAACAGCTTTTTACATTAGCATGTGACGTTCAGAAAAAGCATAACCCCCGCAAACTTCCCGGGAATTTACTAACAGTTTGCTAAATTACTCACGATAAACGTTCACAAAAAGCATAACAATTATTTTAAGAATTATAGATACATTACTCCTCTATGCACTCGATATGTCCGATTTTAAAATAGCTTTTCGGATGAAGCACATTTTGCAATAATCTAAGTACATAGCCCGGCATCACAGGGCTAGCTATTTAGACACCCACCCAGGTCAGCCTCCACCAAAATCACATTTCCTATAAGAAAAATGTTCTTACCTTGCTTGTTCTTCGTCAGAATACACTGCCAGGACTTCTACTTCAATAACAAATGTTGGTTTGGTCCCAAATAATCCATCGTTATATCCAAACAGCGACGTTTTGTTCGTGAGTTCTAGACACTATCAGAATGCTACATCACGGTCTCGCGCATGGCGCATTGGCGTGACAAAAAATTTCTAAATATTCCATTACCGTACTTCGAAGCATGTCAACCGCTGTTTAAAACCAATTTTTATTCCATTTATCTCGTAGAAAAGCGATAATATTCCGACCACGAATATGCATTGAGCCTAAACCGCCGAATTAAATTTCTCCTCAGGAGCGAATCGTGCACGCGCCTCATTCAAAGGTCCTCTGATCCGCCACTTACCAAAGGCGATAATGTGTTTCAGCCTGAGGCTGCCTCATCAACCTTCAGGTATTTCCCGGGTTCTGAGAGCCTATCGGAGCCCTGGGAATTGTCACGTTACAGCTAAGATCCTTACTTTTGCCATGCAAATTAACTGAATCCCCCAAAAACATTTCCACTGCATTTCAGCCCTGCCACAAAAGGACCAGCTGACATCATGTCAGTGATTCTCTCGTTAACACAGGTGTTAGTGTTGACGAAGACAAGGCTGGAGATCACTCTGTCATGCTCATTGAGTTCGAATAACAGACTGGAAGCTTCAAAAGGAGGGTGGTGCTTGGAATCATTGTTCTTCCTCTGTCCGCCATGGTTACCTGCAAGGAAACATGTGCTGTCATCATTGCTTTGCACAAAAAGGGCTTCACAGGCAAGGATATTGCTGCCAGTAAGACAGCACCTAAATCAACCATTTATCGGATTGTCAAGAACTTCAAGGAGAGGGGTTCAATTGTTGTGAAGAAGGCTTCAGGGCGCCCAAGAAAGTCCAGAGGGTGCCAGGACCGTCTCCTAAAGTTGATTCAGCTGCAGGATCTAGGCACCACCAGAACAGAGCTTGCTCAGGAATGGCAGCAGGCAGGTGTGAGTGCATCTGCATGCACAGTGAGGCAAAGACTTTTGGAGGATGGCCTGGTGTCAAGTAGGGCAGTAAAGAAGCCCCTTCTCTCCAGGATAAACATCAGGGATGGACTGATATTCTGCAAAAGGTACAGGGATTGGACTGCTGAGGACTGGGGTAAAGTCATTTTCTCTGATGAATCCAATTTCCGATTGTTTGGGGTATCCGGAAAAAAGCTTGAACGGAGAAGACAAGGTGGGCGCTACCATCAGTCCTGTGTCATGCCAACAGTAAAGCATCCTGAGACCATTCATGTGTGGGGTTGCTTCTCAGCCAAGGGAGTGGGCTCACTCACAATTTTGCCTAAGAACACAGCCATGAATTAAGAATGGTACCAACACATCCTCCGAGAGCAAATTATCCTAACCATCCAGGAACAGTTTGGTGACGAACAATGCCTTTTCCAGCATGATGGAGCACCTTGCCATAAGGCAAAAGTTATAACTAAGTGGCTCGGGGAACAAAACATCGATATTTGGGTCCATGGCCAGGAAACTCCCCAGACCTTATTCCCATAGAGAACTTATGATCAATCCTCAAGAGACGGTTGGACAAACAAAAACCCACAAATTCTGACAAACTCCAAGCATTGATTATGCAAGAATGGACTGCCATCAGTCAGGTTGTGGCCCAGAAGTTAATTGACAGCATGCCAAGGCGGATTGCAGAGGTCTTGAAAAAGAAGGTTCAACACTGTAAATATTGGCTCTTTGCATCAACTTCATGTAATTGTCAATAAAAGCCTTTGACACTTATGAAATGCTTGTAATTATACTTCAGTATTCCATAGTAACATCTGACAAAAATATCTAAATATACTGAAGCAGCAAACTTTGTGGAAATTAATAGTTGTGTCATTCTCAAAACTTTTGGCCACGACTGTAGTGGTAGTAACGTTATTTCG